>NC_057807.1:281446041-281746041 GCF_018294505.1 Triticum aestivum
TGATGCAGAGCATCCTACGGACATCACCATGTCAAGAGTCCGTTTGGCAAGTGACACGTGTGACATCTACTTCACATACACAAAGGTGAATCATCTCCTTTACACGTGCTCACTTGACCCCTTCGAGGATGGTATACTACTTGACACTCCACTCGTGTGCATGCATAGGTATTGTCGGAACGCTACGGATGACGAGGAGAAGTGCAAGCGCCAATGAACACCTACACCATCCGCGAGGGAAGAGTGGAAGCGAAGACGGAAGAAGACGGAGCTACGGAGTCCCCAGAGGCCGGACGACCGACGTGCCACCGGACGTCCGACAATCTACAGCCACCGGACGACCGGACTACACCGGACGTCCAACACCTGGAACTCCAGCCAGCCCAAGTGTCTTGCTGACGAGATCTACAATGACCAGATGACCGACCGAGACCGGACGTCCAACACCTCCCAGGCCACGGACGACCGAGCGCCACCGGACGACCGGTGCAACGGTGACAGAACGATATTTACGGAAGTCCGAAGACTTCGGGGCGTCTGGGCCATCCCGAGCCTCCGGACGTCTGACGCATGTGTGCACAGCCGCGGGCCTTTGGCCTTGTATCCCTCTCCCACTTACCCCTTCGTGGATTAGACTATAAATAGACCACCTCCACCTCCTTTCTAGGGTAGCAAATATGATAGCTCATTCTTAGGTGAGCTTTGCTCCTACCTCCTCCCCTTGTGAGAGAGAGAGAGACCACTCCCATGGAGTTCAAGACCTCCATGTGAGAAGATCGTGCGGGATATCATCAAGACTCCCTCGTGGGCAGATCCGTCTAGGATACCATTAAGACCTCCTCTTGGAGATGAACTCTACCTTGTACCTTTCCTTTTGTTGTTCATGTACCCTTGTGGATCTTGTGTGTTTGATTGTCTAGTGGATGTGTGATTGGACTTGTTCTTGAGTGTTTCCCCTTGTGATTTCTCCTTGTTCTTCCCCATGTTCTTCGTGTTCTTCGAGGGATCCCACTCCAATCGTGAAAGATCGGCCTACACCGGGTTAGCCCCGTATCACTGGCCATCAGGTCAGGTTTGGAAGCTTGAATTATGTTGCCGATATCCGCGGAGACTTGATCTTCGCTGGATTAGAGCCCATGATAGCCGCTCCCTGCCACCACGATGAACATGACCTAAATCTGTCATAAGACCATGCCCAAGAGACAGCGCCTGTACCTGCTCTGGCCTTAGATCCGGAGTAGATTGCGCTGTCCGAGGACGGTAGGCTCAACCCCGTCACAAAAGCCGCAGACTCAGCGATGTTAGAGCCGCACACAGATCCAACCTCGAGCGGGGCCTGTGTCAACGGAACCTCGGGTTCATCTCCGGCCATAGGTTCCGAACCACGTGCATCCACGCCCATCGAACTTGATCAGGCGCCGATCATTGAGTTTAGCTCCGCGGACATCTTCGGGCACTCACCTTTAGGCGATGTGCTAAACTCATTAAAAGCCCTCTCCTTGTCAGGGGACTCTCAGCCGAACTATATCTGGCTTGAATTGGAAGCTAATGACGGAAAATTCCGCTTCCCACCCACCACCCACTTCATAGCCACTGTCGAAGACTTAACCGACATGCTCGATGACGACTCCGAAAACATCGACAGTATGGACGACGATGCCGGAAAGGAGAAGGCACAAAAACCACCTCTTACAGGGCGCTGGACAACCACCTCCTCGTATGACGTATACATGGTGGATACACCCAAAGAAAACAACGCCACCAATGAAAATCCAATCGAGGATAAGCCTCCTGAGATACAGCCAAAGCGCCAGCGTCAACGATGCCGCTCTAAGCCACATCGTGGTAAAAACAGCAATACCGTCACAGGAAAAAACAATACTCCGGACGATGCCGAAGACAATGAAGACCCCGTTGAGCCAACCTCCGAACAGGACGAACGGGAAGATGGGCGAGTTAGCCCTGACGAACAGGCCATGAATGAAGACTCGGAGGACAGTAACTACCTTCCGCTCTCCGAGGACGAGGTGAGCCTCGGCGATGAAGACTTTATCGTGCTTGAGGAGCCCGTCGAACATGAGTGCTTTAAGCGCCGACTAATAACCACTGCTAGGAGCCTGAAAAAGAAGCAGTAGCAGCTTCAAGCTGATCAGATCTGCTCAACGATAGATGGACTAATGTCCTAGCAGCCGAACAATACGGCCTCGAGCGACCAACCAAAAGTTACCCAAAGCGCAAATTGTTACCCCAGTTTGATGACGAGGCGCTGGAGCCCGTCCTACCAGCGCATAATGCGGTTGACCGACCACCACGTGGACGGGACAAAGCGGCAACTCGAGCCGAACACCAGCCCACACTATCTCGCCGTAAAAACGAAATACAATAGCTCGGGGATATACATATGACCTGCGGCATGACCTGGAAAACAGAGCAGGTCAGACCAGATCGATCTATGGATCGCAGGGGCTGGCCATCCGGCTAGACGTGATGGAACATAACCACGCCCGGACCGAAGACCGCAAATGAACTCCATCCGAGCTACGTCACGACTTGGCCCGGTATAGAGGCGCCGCACACTCCCTCTGCTTCACTGATGAAGTAATGGAACATGAATTCCTAGAAGGGTTTAAATCCGTGAACATCGAGTCATATGATGGGACAACAGACCCCGCGGTATGGATTGAGCA
Source organism: Triticum aestivum (assembly GCF_018294505.1). Classification (NCBI taxonomy): domain Eukaryota; kingdom Viridiplantae; phylum Streptophyta; class Magnoliopsida; order Poales; family Poaceae; genus Triticum; species Triticum aestivum. The sequence continues at coordinate 281,448,729 of NC_057807.1, forward strand.
TTTTCTTCTCCATATTCATATGGCCCGCGGTGATGATTTTCACGCCATCGAATACCTCCCGCTAAAACTCAGGGGACCAGCTCGACACTGGCTGAACAGTCTACCCGAAAACTCCATTGGCAGTTGGGAGGACTTGGAAGATGCCTTTCTTGACAACTTCCAAGGCACATATGTCTGACCTCCGGATGCTGATGACTTAAGTCACATAGTTCAATAGCCCGGAGAGTCAACCAAGAAATTCTGGACTAGGTTCTTAACTAAAAAGAACCAGATCATCGACTGTCCAGATGTCAAAGCCCTAGCGGCCTTTAAACACAACATCCATGATGAATGGCTTGCCCGACACCTCGGCCAACAAAAGCCGAAGTCCATGGCAGCCCTTACAACGCTTATGACCCTCTTCTGCACGGGCGAGGATAGCTGGCTAGCCCGTAGCAATAACAATACAAGCGAACCTGGTACTTCTGAAGCCAGAAACAGCAACGGCAAGCCCCAACGCAACAGACACAAGCGTCGAAGTAATGGTGAAAATGCCGAAGACACGGCGGTCAACGCCGAATTCAGTGGCTCTAAGTCCGGGCAGTGGAAGAAGCCATACAAAAGAAACAATCCGGGCCCGTCCAGTTTGGACCGCATACTCGATCGGCCATGTCAAATGCACGACACTCCTGATAAACCAGCCAATCATACGAACAGAGAGTGTTGGGTTTTTAAACAGGCCGGCAAGCTAAACACCGAGCACAAGGAGAAGGGGTCACAAAGCGAGGACGATGACGAGGAGCCCCGGCAACCAAACACAAGGGGACAGAAGAAGTTTCCCCCCCAAGTTAAAATGGTGAACATGATATACGCTACCCATATCCCCAAGAGGGAGCGCAAGAGCGCGCTCAGGGACGTCTACGCGATGGAGCTAGTTGCCCCAAACTTCAACACGTGGTCATCCCGCCCGATCACCTTCGATCGCAGGGACCATCCGACCAGTATCCATCATGGTGGTTCATCCGCACTGGTCCTCGACTCAATCATTGATGGATTCCACCTTACACGAGTCCTCATGGACGGTGGCAGTAGCCTGAACCTGCTCTATCAGGATATAGTGTGCAAAATGGGTATCAATCCCTCAAGGATCAAGCCCACCAAAACCACCATTAAAGGTGACATACCAAGTGTAGAGGCCTGCTGTACGGGCTCAATCACACTGGAAGTGGTCTTCGGATCCCCGTACAATTTCCAAAGCGAAGAATTGATCTTCGATATCGTCCCCTTCTGCAGTGGCTATCACGCACTGCTCGGACGAACCGCATTCGCTCGATTCAATGCGGTGCCACACTATGCTTATCTCAAGCTCAAGATGCCCAGACCACGTGGTGTCATAACAGTCAATGGAAATACGGAACGATCCCACCATACCGAGGAGCACGCCGCGGCCCTTACAGCAGAAGTACAGAGCGGCCTTTTTAGGCAGAACTTTAATTCGGCGGCCAAGCTCTCAGACACTGTCAAATGGATCTGAACTACTCTGTAGCAGGACAGTCCAGCTCGTCAAGAGCTTGACTAGCAATTCGCCCTCCGTCCCAGTCCCGACCAAACGGCGGCATTCGTACCGCGCGTACATAACTACGCACTTAAAATACCATGGGCATAGATGGAGGCATGATACATCTCCAACGTATCTGTAATTTTTTATTGTTCCATGCTATTATATTACCTGTTTTGGATGTTTATGGGCTTTACTATACAGTTTTATATCATTTTTGGGACTAACCTATTAACCGGAGGCCCAGCCCAAATTGCTACTTTTTTGCCTATTTATGTGTTTCGCAGAAAAACGAATATCAAACGGAGTCCAAACGGAATGAAACCTTCGGGAGAGTTATTTATGGAACAAACGCAATCCATGAAACTTGGAGTGGATGCGAAGAAGCAATCGAGGAGGCCACGAGGCAGGGAGGCGCACCCTAGGGGGTGGGCGCGCCCCCCACCCTCGTGGGCCCCTCATGGCTCCCCTGACAGACTTCCTTTGCCTATATATACTTGCATACCCTGAAAACATCTAGGAGCACCATGAAACCCTATTTCCACCGCCACAACTTTCTGTACCCGGGAGATCCCATCTTGGAGCCTTTTCCGGCGCTCCGCCGGAGGGGGAATCGATCATGGAGGGCTTCTACATCAACACCATAGCCCCTCCGATGAGTTGTGAATAGTTTACCACAAACCTTCGGGTCCGTAGTTCTTAGCTAGATGGCTTCTTCTCTTTCTTTGAATCTCAATACGAAGTTCTCCTCAATCTTCTTGGAGATCCATTCGATGTAACTCTTTTGGTGGTGTGTTTGTCGAGATCCGATGAATTGTGGGTTTATGATCAAGTTTATCTATGAGAAATATTTGAATCTCCTCTGAATTCTTTTATGTATGATTGGTTATCTTTGCAAGTCTCTGCGAATTATCAGTTTGGTTTGGCCTACTAGATTGATCTTTCTTGCAATGGGAGAAGTGCTTAGCTTTGGGTTCAATCTTGCGGTGTCCTTTCCCAGTGACAGCAGGGGCAGCAAGGCACGTATTGTATTGTTGCCATCGAGGATAAAAAGATGAGGTTCATATCATATTGCTTGAGTTTATCCCTCTACATCATGTCATCTTGCCGAATGCGTTACTCTTTTCTTATGAACTTAATACTCTAGATGCATGCTGGATAGTGGTCGATGTGTGGAGTAATAGTAGTAGATGCAGAATCATTTTGATCTACTTGTCGCGGACCTGATGCCTATATACATGATCATGCCTAGATATTCTCATAACTATGCACTTTTCTATCAATTGCTCGATAGTAATTTGTTCACCCACCGTAATACTTATGTTATCTTGAGAGAAGCCACTAGTGAAATCTATGGCCCCCGGGGTCTATTTTCCATCATATAAGTTTCCGATCTACTTTATTTTGCAATCTTTACTTTCCAATCTATATCATAAAAATACCAAAAATATTTATCTAATCTTATTATCTCTATCAGATATCACTTCCGCAAGTGGCCGTGAAGGGATTGACAACCCCTTTATCATGTTGGTTGCGAGGTTCTTGTTTGTTTTTTTCGGTATGAGGGACTTGCGTGTAGCCTCCTACTGGATTGATACCTTGGTTCTCAAAAACTGAGGGAAATACTTACGCTACTTTGCTGCATCACCCTTTCCTCTTCAAGGGAAAACCAACGCAGTGCTCAAGAGGTAGCAAGAAGGATTTCTAGCGTTGTTGCCAAGGAGGTCTTCGCTCAAGTCAAGACATACCAAGTATCCATCACAAACTCTTATCCCTCGCATTACATTATTTTCCATTTGCCTCTCGTTTTCCTCTCCCCCACTTCACCCTTGCCATTTTATTCGCCCTTTTTCTCATTCGATCTTATGTTTGCTTGTGTATCCATGTGCCTTGTATGTGCTTGCATCTTTGCTTGCTAAAAATCTATTGATATGGATCCACTTAAAGTGTTTTACTTGGATCATCTTCGATCCTTATGCGCTCGTGTTGAAACCCCAATTAGCCTAGTTGATGGGAAATCTTTAGATGAGCATGCTCATTTTGTGCGTCACCGTTTGTCTGAAAAAGGGAGACTCTTATGGGATCAAATAAACAAATTGTTGTGTTATGCTTGGAATCTTTGTGAAATTTATGATTTTACTTGTTGCTCTAATAACCCTAAAAAACACCTTCCCTACCTATGTGAGTTTAATGAAAATAAAATCTTATCTTCTTATGCAAAGGGTGTTTATAGTTACTATGATATCAAACAAATTGAAGAATTTGTTTCTTTTAAGAGTGCTTATGAAGTTGCTTCTTTGATTGAAAAGTATGATATTACGCTCTACGAGTCTGAAAACTTTGACATACTTAAATATTGCTATGAAAACTATGCTCATAATGTCAATGTCAAAGAATTTATTGAGAGAATGATCATTGCTTTGGAATAAAATAATGATATGCATGAATCTATAGATAATGATGATTCCGATGATTTGATTGAAATATCCCTTGATGAACATGATGCTTGCTATTCTTGTGGCCATGATGCCAATATTTATGAAGATGAATTTGCTATAGTTACTTATGTTAAACATGAGATCGTGGCTATTGCACCCATACTTGATAGTTCCTTCAATGAAAAGCACGATTGCAATGATGTTATTATAAATTCTCTTGATGTCAATTGTGCTAATAATATGCAAAAACCTAAGCTTGGGGATGCTAGTTTTTCTATGTCTATTACTTGTTGCAATGATCATGATTGGGGTGATGATGTTTCTTATGATCTTGAAAATTTATTTAAGCCTCATGATGAATATGAGATTGATAATAGTCTTTGCAATATTATTGAAAGTGGGTTTGGAAGAGTGTCAACTTTAGATCCCACATATTTGGAGAATTTTCAATTTTATGAAATTTTTGATAAAAGTGGGTTTGGAGAGGTCATGACTTTAGTTAATGTTAATCCCACTATTTTGGAAGAGTGTCAACTTTGCATACATGTGGGTCGTGTTAAGAATATGTTTTTTGATAGCTATATTGTTGAATTTGCTTATGATCCTGCATGTAATTATTATGAGAGAGGACAATATGGTTGTAGAAATTTTCATATTACTAAATTACCTCTCGTTATGTTGAGATTGCTATTGTTTCTTCTTCTTCCTTGCATATGCTAGTTTTTTCTTGCCTTGATAATTTGTTTGCCTATAAGATGCCTATGCATAGGAAGTATGTTAGACTTATATGTGTTCGTCACGTGTTTTATGATGCTCTCTTTGTGCTTCAATTCTTGTCTTACATGTTAGCATCATCGAAATCTCAATGCCTAGCTTAGGGCGTTAAATGATAGCGCTTGTTGGGAGGCAACCCAATTTTATTTTTGTTCCTTGCTTTTTGTTCCTGTTTAGTATTAAATTATTCATCTAGCTTCTGTTTAGATGTGGTTTTATATTTTAATTAGTGTTTGTGCCAAGTAGAACCTATAGGATCATGTTGGGTGATAGTTAATTTGATCTTGCTGAAAAACAGAAATTTTTGTGCATACGAGAATAATTTTAATAAATCACAGAAACGTGATTTGTAGTTGATCTTTTTGTAATAAGATTAATAGATAAATTTCCTAGGACTTCCTATTTTGGTAGGATTTTTAGAGTTCCATAAGTATTCTAAAGTTACAGATTGCTATAGACTATTCTGTTTTTGACAGATTCTGTTTTTCGTGTGTTGTTTGCTTATTTTGATGACTCTATGGTTATTATCGGGGGGTATGAACCATAGAGAAGTTGGAATACAGTAGGTTTAACACCAATATAAATAAATAAGGATTTCATTACATTACCTTAAAGTGGTGGTTTGCTTTCTTGCACTAACGGAGCTCGTGAGATTTTCAGTTGAGTTTGGTGTTGTGAAGTTTTCAAGTTTTGGGTAAAGATTTGATGGACTATGGAATAAGGAGTGGTAAGAGACTAATCTTGGGGATTTCCAAGGCACCCCAAGATAAATTCAAGGGCAACCAAAAGCCTAAGCTTGGGGATGCCCCGGAAGGCATCCCCTCTTTCATCTTCATCTATCGGTAACTTTACTTGGAGCTATATTTTTATTCACCACATGATATGTGTTTTGCTTGGAGCGTCTTGTATGATATGAGTATTTGCTTTTTAATTTACCACAATCATCCTTGCTCTACACACCTTTTGGGAGAGACACACATGATTCGGAATTTATTAGAATACTCTATGTGCTTCACTTATATCTTTTGAGCTAGATAATTTTGCTCTAGTGCTGCACTTATATCTTTTTAGAGCACGGCGGTGGTTTTATTTTGTAGAAATTATTGATCTATCATGCTTCACTTGTATTATTTTGAGAGTCTTTTAGAACAGCATGGTATTTGCTTTGGTTATAAAATTAGTCCTAATATGATGGGCATCCAAGTTGGGTATAATAAAAACTATCATATAGAGTGCATTGAATGCTATGATCAATTTGATGCTTGATGATTGTTTTTAGATATGAGGATGGTAATATTAGAGTCATGCTAGTTGGGTAGCTATGAATTTGAGGAATACTTGTGTTAAAAGTTTGTGATTCCCATAGCATGCACATATGGTGAACTATTATGTGATGAAGTTGGAGCATGATTTATTTATTGATTGTCTTCCTTATGTGTGGAGGTCGGGATCGCGCGATGGTTAACTCCTACCAACCTTCCCCTAGGGGCATGCGTGTAGTACTTTGTTTTGACAACTTGTAGATTTTTTCAATAAGTATATGAGTTCTTCACGACAAATGTTGAGTCCATGGATTATACGCACTCTCACCCTTCCATCATTGCTAGCCTCTCTTGTGCCACGCAACTTTAATCGGTACCATACACCCACCATATACCTTCCTCAAAACAGCCACCATACCTGCCTATTATGGCATTTCCATAGCCATTCCGAGATATTTTCCATGCAACTTTCCACCTGAAAGTGCAACTATCCCTGGGTGGTTTTGGTAATTCCTAACAACATATAGCTCATTGAGCTAATGCTATTTCAAGATAAATATTTCAGGAAAGCTCAATGTTTGGCATGGCATGGATGAGAAACCTGGACCCCTCAAAATGCTAAGGACAAAAGGATTGGCTCAAGCTCAAAGCACAAGACTCTACATTTTTCATTTTAGTGATCCAAGATCACATTGAGTCCATAGGAAAAGCCAATACTATCAAGAGGGAGTGAGGTGTTGCTTAATGAGTTTCTTGCTCAAAGTGTTTAGTGATATGCTCCTAAAACCCTCAACTACTTTCTCACATCCACATATGTTGCAAACCAAAATTCAAACTCGGACCCACCGAAACTTTCTATCCGGAGCCACCGAGTTCAGTTGACATAGCCATTGCCAGAAACCCTAGTCTTTTCGGTCTCACCGATAGGGATCTCGGTCTCATCGAGATGGGATTGTAATCTCTCTGTTTCCCTTTGTAACGTTTCAGTCAAACCGAGATGAGCGATCGGTCCCATCGAGATTGCAATGCAAACTCTCTGTTTCCCTTTCGTAAAGTTTCGGTCCAACCGAGATGAGAGAATCGGTCCCACCGAGTTTGCCTGACCAACTCTCTGTTTGTCTATTACCAAAATCGGTCTCACCGAGTTTGTGTAATCGGTCTCACCGAGATTACATTATGCCCTAACCCTAACCATATCGGTCCCACTGAGTTGACATGTCGGTCCCACCGAAATGCCTAACGGTCACATTATGAACTAAATCGGTCTGACCGAGTTTCACGATTCGGTCCCACCGAGCTTGGTAAGTTGTGTGTAACGGTTAGATTTTGTGTTGAGGCTATATATACACCTCCACCCACTCTTCATTCGTGGAGAGAGCCATCAGAACACGCCTACACTTCCAACATACATTTTCTGAGAGAGAACCACCTACACTTGTGTTAAGGTCAAGATATTCCATTCCTACCACATAAATCTTGATCTCTAGCCTTCCCCAAGTGGCTTTCCACTCAAATCTTCTTTCCACCAAATCCAAATCCTGTGAGAGAGAGTTGAGTGTTGGGGAGACTATCATTTGAAGCACAAGAGCAAGGAGTTCATCTTCAACACACCATTTGTTACTTCTTGGAGAGTGGTGTCTCCTAGATTGGCTAGGTGTCACTTAGGAGCCTCCGTCAAGATTGTGGAGTTGAACCAAGGAGTTTGTAAGGGCAAGGAGATCGCCTACTTCATGAAGATCTACCCAAGTGAGGCAAGTCCTTCGTGGGCGACGGCCATGGTGGGATAGACAAGGTTGCTTATTCATGGACCCTTCATGGGTGGAGCCCTCCGTGGACTCGCGCAACTGTTACCCTTCGTGGGTTGATGTCTCCATCAACGTGGATGTACGATAGCACCACCTATCGGAACCACGGATAAAAAATTTCCTTGTCAACATTGCATTTGCTTCCTCAAACTCCTCCCTTTAGGTTCCAAAAGCTGCTTCGATATCACCGAGTTTACAAATCGGTAGCTCCGAAATGCTTTCTGTGGGAACTAAAACTAAGTTTTTGACTCAATTGTTTTGCAAAACCTATGTGCTTTGTGATGCTCATCCACTCTACCTCATCTATATCTATTCACAGTGTCTGTTGTCAGTGAGTTTGCATAAATGTCTGATCAAAGTGATAGCCAGAACAAGTCTGAAGAGCAAGCTCAATTGAGTGAGGGCACTAGTCTCTCAAGCAGCTATGATGAGGGCAGCAGGAGCACACCCAGCAACTTGCCAAAGGCAGCTACCAGGACAAGGAAGAAGAAAACCTCATATTTTGAAGATGAGGATTATGTTGCTATTGAGGATGAGGCCACCTCAAAGAAGAAAGTGATGAAGAAGGAGTATGGTAGTGCTGCTACCACGAAGACATGCATGAACAAGAAGGCACCTGGCAGGAGAGTGCCTACATCCAAACCTAGGAAGGTTGCCACCGGTGAAACTATGAAGTTCACCATTGAATCTGAAGAAGAAGCTATTGGTGAAGACAAGAAAAAGAAAAGGACAAGAACAACGACTAGCAAAGTTCTTGGCAAGCCCTCCATGAGGAGAGATTCTGATGAGGAAGATGAAGAGGAAGAGGATGCTGCTCCAGCTCCTAAAGCTTAGAAGCTCATGGGAGATGCAATCAGATCAGGGGCTGCTCCATCTAAGCCCAAAGCTGCTCCCAAGGCTGCTGCTCTAGCTCAAAAGCCTAAACCCAAGAGGAAGACCAGAAGTATTCCAGCTGAGGAGAGGAACAAGGCCCGATTGCATGAAGCTGCAGAAGAAGATGATTCACTTGTTTTGAGAAAACTAAAGCCCAAGATCCCTGACCACAATGATGCACATCCTGTTGCAGAGAACTTGAAAATCAGGAAGGATTCAAGACTGAGATTATGGAGACAGTCTGATCCATATGCTGCCAGGATAAGAACTATTGTTGACTACAGGTTTCACACTAAGGAACAACAAGACTTTTATGAGACAATCTTGCTTGACAAGAAGCCTATTGTCTGTGACATGAGATGGGTCAACTTGGAGTACATCAAGGAGAATGAAGATCACTATCCAGGTGTATATGACAGCTTCAAAGCATGTGGAGTTGATACATTTGTTGTCCAGAAGCTCACCAAGTGGAATGATGAGCTGATCATGCAGTTTTACTCCACTGCTCACTTCTACCCAGATGGGAAGATCATCTGGATGTCAGAAGGTACTAGGTACCAATCCTCTGTGGAAGAATGGGCTTAGTTGATCAATGCTCCAGAACAAAATAAAGATGACTTGGATGTTTATGCTGAAAAGAAGAAAGACCATAATACTATGGCACACATGTACAAAGAGATCCCAGATGATGCTTTGGAGACTCATAAGTTTGGATCTGTCCATTTCTTGTTGTATGGTTTGCCTACCATCAACTGGATCCTAAGGCACACATTGCTACCCAAGTCAGGTGATCACAAGATGATCAGAGGACATGCTATCAACTTGCTACATTTGTTTGTGTTGCTCAAAAGTTTAAAGTCATGAGTCTGATTATGGAGACAATCAAAAGAACAGCAGCTGATCAGAAAAGATCTTGTGGGTATGCCCCACAAATTCAGGAGCTCATCAAATCCAAGATGGGCACAGGAAAATATCTATTTGATAAGGAGCACCTGACCATCTACCCTGAATTTGAAGACAACACTATTGTTATGAATGAGAATGAACCATCATAAGCTCAAGCACATGAGAAGAGAGAGAAGGCAAGGGCAGAGAAAGCGGCAAAGATGCCAACTGCTGAAGCGGCATCTCAAGTGTTCTTGAAGAGCAAGCAAGATCAGCTTGGATATCTGATTGCCTCCACCTTGATGATTGAGAAGGGCTTGGCCACCCTAACTCAAAACCAGGAGAGCTTGGATAGGATCATTGAGCAAAAATTCTATGCTCTTGATGTCAAGGTAATTGAGATCCAAACTGCAGTTGAGCAGCTTCAGGAGGAAGTGGAGGAGAAGAAGGGAAAGTCTACTACAGATAATTTTGCTAGAGTGCCCAGAGGACAAAGATCTGCTGCAGTGCCAGTCACAGATACTAGAGCTACAACATCTGCACCAGCTGCTACAGCTCCAGTGCCACCTCCATAAGCCACTCCACCAGCTCCAGCTACATCTATAGACGCTTTCATCCTTGGAGTCATCTCTACGCCACCTCATGAAGACCAAGCCTGAGAGTCATTTAGCACTATGCATTTTTTGAACTTTTTGGTAACTTGTTGCCAAAGGGGGAGAAATTGTATAGATCATAGGCTTCGAGAGAGAGTGTTGCTTTTTATCTCTCTTGTTTTTTGTTGAACTTCTTGATTGTGTGCTTGTGAGATACTTGTTTACTTGTTTGATCATGTGTTTGATCATATGCTACCCTCAATGCTTGTTGGATGATATTATCTCTTATATCCTTATATGATCATTCACTTTGCTTGGTGATGAGTGCATGTGTTCAATTATTATCATTTTGAGCGCTCCACCAAGATGTATGTGACATGGAAGAGTAACCCATGATCCTAACACATTGTGCATTTGTAGTCCAAAGCAAATTTGAAATAATGCACAAATTTAGGGGGGGGGGCTCTAGCTTATCACATACTTCTCAAAGCTACGATGTTTTTCAATCTTATTATCATTTGTCGAAGCTTTGACTATATGTTGTCATCAATTACCAAAAAGGGGGAGATTGAAAGTGCAACTATCCCTGGGTGGTTTTGGTAATTCCTAACAACATATAGCTCATTGAGCTAATGCTATTTCAAGATAAATATTTCAGGAAAGCTCAATGTTTGGCATGGCATGGATGAGAAACGTGGACCCCTCAAAATGCTAAGGGAAAAAGGATTGGCTCAAGCTCAAAGCACAAGACTATATTTTTCATTTTAGTGATCCAAGATCACATTGAGTCCCTAGGAAAAGCCAATACTGTCAAGAGGGGGTGAGGTGTTGCTTAATGATTTTCTTGCTCAAAGTGCTTAGTGATATGCTCCAAAAACACTCAACTACTATCTCACATCCACATATGTCCCAAACCAAAAGTTAAACTCAGCCCCATCGAAACTTTCTATCCGGCGCCACCGAGTTCAGTTGACATAGCCATTGCCAGAAACTCTAGTCTTTTCGGTCTCACCGATAGGGATCTCGGTCTCACCGAGATGGGATTGTAATTTCTCTGTTTCCCTTCGTAAGGTTTTGGTCAAACCGAGATGAGCGATCGGTCCGACCGAGATTGCAATGCAAACTCTCTGTTTCCCATTCATAACGTTTCGGTCCAACCAAGATGAGCGAATCGGTCCCACCGAGTTTTCCTGACCAACTCTCTGTTTGTCTATTACCAAAATTGGTCTCACTGAGTTTGTGTAATCGGTCTCACCGAGATTAATTATGCCCTAACCCTAACCATATCGGTCCCACCGAGTTGACACGTCGGTCCCACCGAAATGCCTAATGATCACATTATGAACTAAATCGGTCCGACCGAGTTTCATGATTCGGTCCCACCGAGTTTGGTAAGTTGTGTGTAATGGTTAGATTCTGTGTTGAGGCTATATATACCCCTTCACCCACTCTTCATTCGTGGAGAGAGCCATCAGAACATGCCTATACTTCCAACATACATTTTCTGAGAGAGAACCACCTACACCTGTGTTGAGGTCAAGATATTCCATTCCTACCACATAAATCTTGATCTCTAGCCTTCCCAAGTTGCTTTCCACTCAAATCTTCTTTCCACCAAATCCAAATCCTGTGAGAGGGAGTTGAGTGTTGGGGAGACTATCATTTGAAGCACAAGAGCAAGGAGTTCATCATCAACACACCATTTGTTACTTCTTAGAGAGTGGTGTCTCCTAGATTGGCTAGGTGTCACTTGGGAGCCTCCGTCAAGATTGTGGAGTTGAACCATGGAGTTTGTAAGGGCAAGGAGATCGCCTACTTCGTGAAGATCTACCCGAGTGAGGCAAGTCCTTCATGGGCGACGACCATGGTGGGATAGACAAGGTTGCTTCTTTGTGGACCCTTCATGGGTGGAGCCCTCCGTGGACTCGTGCAACCGTTACCCTTCGTGGGTTGAACTCTCCATCAACGTGGATGTACGATAGCACCACCTATCGGAACCACGGATAAAAAATTTCCGTGTCAACATTGCGTTTTATCCTCAAACTCCTCCCTTTACCTTCATATGCAATTGTTTTAGATTCCGCTGCTATACTCTTAGAATTGCATGTGTAGGTTGATTGCTTGACTTGTGCTAAGTTGCTAAAATCTACCAAGAACTAAAATTGGGAAACGACTAGATTTTTATTTGGTCAAGTAGTCTAATCACCACTCCCCCCCCCTCTAGACATACTTTCGATCCTACACCACCGTTCCGTTATTTATGACACGCTCCATCATTGTCATATTGCCTTTTCATGATCATGTAGTTGACATCGTATTTGTGGCAAAGCCACCATTAATAATTCTTTCATACATGTCACTCTTGATTCATTGCATACCCCGGTACACCGCCGGAGGCATCCACATAGAGTCATATTTTGTTCTAAGTATTGAGTTGTAATTCTTGAGTTGTAAGTAAATAAAAGTGTGATGATCTTCATTATTAGAGCATTGTCCCAAGTGAGGAAAGGATGATGGAGACTATGATTCCCCCACAAGTCGGGATGAGACTCCGAACTTTATGAAAAATAAAAGAGGCCAAAGAAGACCAAATAAAAAAAGAGGCCAAAGAAGCCCACCAAAATATAAAAAAATGAGAGAAAAAGAGAGAAGGGACAATGTTACTATCCTTTTCCACACTTGTGCTTCAAAGTAGCACCATGATCTTCATGATAGAGAGTCTCCTATGTTGTCACTTTCATATACTAGTGGGAATTTTTCATTATAGAACTTGGCTTGTATATTCCAATGATTGGCTTCCTCAAATTGCCCTAGGTCTTCGTGAGCGAGCAAGTTGGATGCACACCCACTTAGTTTCTTTTGATGAGCTTTCATACACTTATAGCTCTAGTGCATCCGTTGCATGGCAATCCCTACTCACTCACATTAATATCTATTAATGGGCATCTCCATAGCCCGTTGATACGCCTAGTTGATGTCGGACTATCTTCTTTTTTTGTCTTCTCCACAACCACCATCCTATTCCACATATAGTGCTATGTCCATGGCTCACGCTCATGTATTGCGTGAAGATTGAAAAAGTTTGAAAATACTAAAGTATGAAACAATTGCTTGGCTAAAACCGGGGTTGTGCATGATTTAAATATTTTGTGTGATGAAGATAGAGCATAGCCAGACTATATGATTTTGTAGGGATAACTTTCTTTGGCCATGTTATTTTGAGAAGACATCATTACTTTGTTAGTATGCTTGAAGTATTATTACTCTTATGTCAATATTAAACTTTTATCTTGAATCATTTGGATCTGAACATTCATGCCACAATAAAGAAAATTACATTGAGAAATATGCTAGGTAGCATTCCACATAAAAATTATGTTTTTATCATTTACCTAGTCGAGGACGAGCAGGAATTAAGCTTGGGGATGCTTGATACGTCTCCAACGTATCTATAATTTTTTATTGTTCCATGCTATTATATTACCTGTTTTGGATGTTTATGGGCTTTACTATACACTTTTATATCATTTTTGGGACTAACCTATTAACCGGAGGCCCAACCCAAATTGTTGTTTTTTTGCCTATTTCAGTGCTTCGCAGAAAAGGAATATCAAATGGAGTCCAAACGGAATGAAACCTTCGGGAGAGTTATTTTTGGAACAAACGCAATCCAGGAGACTTGGAGTGGACGTAAAGAAGCAATCAAGGAGGCCACGAGGCAGGGAGGCGCGCCCCGCCACCCTTGTGGGCCCCTCGTGGCTCCCCTGACCGACTTCTTTCGCCTATATATACTTGCATACCTTGAAAGCATCGAGGAGCACCACGAAACCCTATTTCCACCACCACAACCTTCTGTACCTGGGAGATCCCATCTTGGAGCCTTTTCCGGCGCTTCACCGGAGGGGGAATCGATCACGGAGGGCTTCTACATCAACACCATAGCCTCTCCGATGAGTTGTGAGTAGTTTACCACACACCTTCGGGTCCATAGTTATTAGCTAGATGGCTTCTTCCCTTTCTTTGAATCTCAATAAAAAGTTCTCCTCGATCTTCTTGGAGATCTATTCGATGTAACTCTTTTTGCTGTGTGTTTGTCGAGATCCAATGAATTGTGGGTTTATGATCAAGTTTATCTATGATAAATATTTGAATCTCCTCTAAATTATTTTATGTATGATTGGTTATCTTTTCAAGTCTCTGCAAATTATCAATTTAGTTTGGCCTACCGCTCATGGACCCGCATACTTTTTCTTTTTCTTTTTCTTTTCAGGTCTCTTTCTTTCCCAGATCCTTCCTGGTGACCTGATCGACAGACCTATAGAGGGACGGATACACCAAGATGGCAAGAAGCATTGACGTATGGGGGAATTTCCAGGTGGTTTCTTTAAATAATCATTATGCCTGCTTTAAGGACCCGCACGCAGCTCTCCCTTGGTCATGGCATGTTAAATAGCCCTTTTTCTTATCGCACTATTTGCACAAAATATGTTTTGACGTATTAATCAAACAACAATGGAAAATGGTTCGCGGCCCAATTTCTGGAGCGTTAGCCTATTACTTCATTTTTCTTTTTCTTGATATTTTTATCAATTGCACCCATACACTCTGGTACGCCTTAATTCGCTAGGGGATTTATTATGCCCCATAATACGGCAACAAAGTCCGAACACTTTTTTACAGTACAGTTCGGCACCCCGAACTTATAGCATTATATGCATCAGCTCTGAATCATGTCTTTGGTCAATAGTTGGGTTGCCCGGCTCCTGTGCTTACTACCTTATGTTCTGCTATATCGGCTAGGGTAGTAAAGGGAGAACTGCTGCGATTGTGTCCTAGTTCATCCGGATGAGCACCTCAGTAGAGAAAGCCGAAAACTGACTGTCATGATGCGGCGTGAGCCGGTCAGCTGTTCGAGAGGTTACAAATCATTAGCGATTTTTTCCGCATTATGCGATGAATTGGTTTATATCCGAACAGGTGTTTACAGTACTCCAAGTTCGGACTTACGAATACTAGGGGTTGCGCCTAAATTTCTATTGTCAAACTCCTATGGCTATGTGAGGGTGATAAAGCCACATAGTCCGGTTGCCTGGTTTGTTGCACTAAACACCTCCTTGAAGGACCAAAACTTTGGAATAAAGAGTGTTTAGGTTCATCCCGAACCCCCCCGTACTACCTACATGGGGGCTGAAGCCGACGACTGGCCAACTCCCAGATTTAACAAAACGGCCACACAGAAGGTAAAATCTTAAAATAACAGGCATTATATTATATAACGACTCTATTTCATATTATAGGAAGGGATGACATGAACATATTCGCTCAAAGATTACATCCTTAGCGCATTGTTCGGCCACAAGGCGGGATCCCTCCAAGACACTATCAAAATACAGTTCGGGTGTGCGGTGCTCCTTGCCCGCAGGCGGTCCCTCGGTCATAAGCTTTGCGGCGTCCATCTTCACCCAGTGCATCTTGACTCGGGCGAAGGCCATTCGCGCGCCTTCGATGCAGACCGACCGCTTGATAGCATCAAGCCGAGGGCAGGCATTGACCAGCCGATTCACGAGCCTGAAGTAGCTGTTGGGAATGGCGTCGGCAGGCCATAGTCGGATTATGAAATCCTTCATGGCTAGTTCGGCCGCCCTATGCAGTTCGACCAGCTGTTTTAGCTGATCACTAAAGAGCACCAGATGTTCTGGCGCAAGGTATTGCGACCAAAATAGCTTCTCCATCAAGCTCCCCACTTCGGCTCGAAAGAATTCCGCAACGTCTGAAATGTTGTGTGGCAGATCCGTAAACGCCCATGGAGAAATCCAAATCCGGGTCAGTAAGAGGAACCTTTTCTTCACATATTTCCTCTGCATAATAAAGGCCTTACCTGCTGCGATTTTCTTGGCCGCCTGGATTTCTTGGAGGGCGCCCTGGGCTTCAACCTGGGCATCGTGTGCGCTTTGGCAGGCCTTGGCAAGTTCGGACTCTTGATCCATAATGTCGCGCTCCAAGGACTCGCATTTCTTGACGGCGTCCCGGAGCTCCTGCTGGACCTCACTGACCCTCGCCTCGTGCTTTTCACGGGCGGCTTATTCCTTGGCCGCTCTATCCTCGGCCTCGGCCAGCGCCTTCTTAAGGGCCTCCACCTCGGTCGCCTCTCCTGCAAATGTCATGACACTTTAGTCAGCACAAATCATTCATCCTTACTGAACATATAGAAGGTCATTGCATACCTTGTTTATCCTCCAGCTCCTTTTTCACGCGGCCGAGCTCCCCCTCAGCCCGCTCCAGACTCTACTTCAGTCCGGAGACCTCGGCAGTATGAGAGGTCGCAGCCAGTAATGATGCCTGCTTATTCACATTGACTCAATTGGTTAGTCTCCTGCGAAAATTGTTTGATCCTCTGTCCGGCTTGTCTTTTCGAACACCGGATAGTGTGTCAGGGGCTACTATCTATACTGTGACATTATTTTTACATAATCGCTTTGCTTACCTCAAAGCCTGTTAGAAGGCTTGTGCAGGCTTCGGTCAGTCCGCTTTTCGCGGACTGGATCCTCTCAATCACCGTACCCATAAGGGTACGGTGTTCCTCAACAATGGAAGCGCCTCGCAGCACTTCCAGCAAAGTATCCGGCGCCTCTGGATGGACAGAGGTCACCAGTGGAATAGGCACACACCCTTCTTTCGAAAGAGGTTGCTTGCCTAATTCCGGAGCCGTATGGGTCTCCGGAATACATATTCGGCTGGGGGCGAATTGGATATGGCCCCCATCGTTAGTATCCATGGGGCCTTTTCTCCCCCATGTGTCCACCAGCCGAGGTTTCACCCTCCGACACCTCCCGGATGGCCTCCTGCGTCTCTCTCTTACCTGGGATCCTTCGGGATGACGTCTCGGCGCCATCCATGTCCTTGGGAGAGGAGGCTGCTGGAAGGGTCCCGCTTTCCATCGCCTCCGGGGCCAGTGAATCCTCCAAAGATAAGGACCGCTCGAGGTTGGACCGAGTCGGACTGCGAATGCATGATTCAACACATTAATACTATGAAGTAGTGAGGCCGGATATATGAATGTATCCGGGTTTTTGAGTACTCATGATTTGGCCTGGGGCTTGTCCCTGGGGCGCCACTCCGAGCTGCTGTCGGTGGCCGCTATGGAGTTGTCCGGAAGGGAAGGTTTCCCCTTCTTAGATGCTTCAGCCTCCAGGTGCGTGGAGGTCGGCCACTTCTTCCCCCCCCCCCCCGGGGGGGGGGGGGGGGGGACTTTCTTCTTCCTCCTCCTCTTCCTCGTCGTCCTCGGTGGCGGAGGAATGAGTTTCGGCGTCTTCGGACGTGATGTCCGAAGCGCCCTTGCGACGGAGACCACCCCTTGTCCCCTTGGCCTTCTTCTTGACCTTCTTCTCCAGCGCTTGATAGGGCGTCGGAACCAGCATCTTCGTCAGAAGAGGGATTTCTGGATCTCTGGGCAGCAGAGCTGGACAGTGAATCCGCTCCTCCTTCTTTGTCCAGCCCTGATAAAATCGATAGGGAGGCTAAGGCGTGTTCCTCGAGTATGCAAGTAAAGGATACACCTTGAAAACATGGAAAAACTTACCGGACTAGCGGGATGGGACAAGTCGTGCATGTGGTCCTCGGTCGTTGCTGGCCGCACCTCGTTGGCCTTGAAGAGCACCTTCCAGATGTCTTCGTGCGCGGTGCCGAAGAAATGCAGCAAGGTCTGGTGCTTGGCCGGTTCATACTCCCACAAGTCCCACAAGTGGCAAGTCCGCCGCTGGCACGGAAGGATCCGGCGAATAAGCATCACCTGAATCACATTGACAAACTTGATTTTCTTGTCTGTCATGCTTTGGATGTGCGTCCGAAGCGTTGTCAGCTCGTCTGGCGAGGACCAGTCCAGACCCTTCTCTAGCCAGGAGGTGAGCCGCATTGGGGGTCCGGACCGGAATTCGGGAGCCTCGGCCCAGTTGGTGCTGCACGGCTCCGTGATATAGAACCAAGATTTCTGCCACCCTTTGACAGTCTCCACGAAGGTGCCCTCTGGCCATGTGACATTGGGCATCTTGCTCACCATGGTGCCTCCGCACTTTGCGTGTTGGCCACTCACCACCTTCGGCTTCACATTGAAGATCTTTAGGAATAATCCGAAGTGGGGTTGGATGCGGAGGAAGGCCTCACACATGACAATGAATGCCGAGATGCTGAGGATGGAGTTGGGGGCCAGATCGTGGAAATCCAGCCCTTTGTAGAACATGAGTCCGTGGACGAATGAGTGGAGAGGAAATTGTCGTGGTTCTAAGTCTGACAGTAAGTACAGGGGGTACGAATGAGGAGGCAAGGTCCTAGCTACGGTGAGATTGTACACAAGTGTTTACGAGTTCAGGCCCCTCTCGGAGGAGGTAAAAGCCCTACATCACGGTGTCCGGAGGCAGTCGACTAGATTATGGGAGTATGTGTTACAGGGGGTGCGAACCCTTGTGCCAGAGGAGGGGGGTGGCTTATATAGAGTGCGCCAGGACACCAGCCATCCCCCATTACAAGGAGTTCAATGTACATAAAGATGGGGCATTACTGATAATGCCAGCCATAAGTGCTTTTAATGAACTTAAAGATTACATAGTGAATGCTTGACCGTTGCTGTTTTGAGTGACTCCTGGTCTTCAGTAGGTCGAGTGGTTTCTTGTATGGTCGAGTGATTGACTAGTCGTGTGACATCAGGACGGAGGGGTACCCGAGTGATTGATTGGTCGAGTGGATTGCACTCGACGCCTTTATTGGGCACTCCTTGTTGTCTCTTGAGCTTCTTTGCTTCTAGGGTAGTAACCGTGGGTAGGTCGTATAGGTCAGGTCTATGAACCTACCCCAAGTCTATATCATCATCATTAGCCCCCGAATGGATTGAGGTCCGAGTGAAAAGAAGGTTGAAGTTGATCTTGCTTCGACCCTTGTGCTTCACAAGTGCTCATGTTGAACGGGAGGCCCGTGTTGGAACTTCGGCTTCATTTCAGTCACCTTGATCGATTCATAAGTTGTCGAGTGGATTTATAATCTCACCCATCGAGTGTTGTTTTTGTCGCGAAATCTTTGGTGTGATTGGTTATGGCGTATCCCGGATTTCGCGGGATTCGAAATTTCAGGGAAGCACGCAAGGCGGAGCGTGCCGTAGTAAGCGGGATGGATAGACAGGAGCTCCTTGATCTCCGTGCCACCTTTTTTGCCACGTATCCAGCGCATGACTGTTATGGGATTAGACAGGATCGCCCGGGCCCACACGTTAGCCACTCGGAAGTGGGTCCTTAAAAGGCGACGGGGCCGAGGCACCTGCACTGTGCGCGTCCATTCTCCTTCTTTCTCCTCTGCTTCTCCACCGCATCTGGCTCCTCCGCTCTCGATGCCGCCGCTCTGCCACCATGGTGAAGGACAAGACGGATGCATTGGAACGCACGAAGAAGGCGACGGGGGCGGCAAAAGGCAAGAAGACGAATCAGGGGTCGTCATTGCGGTCGGCATTGCCGCCGGGTTGGATCCAGGGCGATTGGATCTGATCCTCACTCCGGCCGAAACATTTGGAGGAGCTGGCTGAGTCCAGACTGATCGCCAACGGGGCTGCGCGGTTGCCAGAGGGGGAGACGGAACCACAGCCGCGACCAGGTGAGTGCGTTCTGCTCGCCACTCATGTCGACCGCGGTTTCTCACTTCCCCCGCACCCTTTTTCCGGGGTTTCTTGAACTTTTTCAGAGCCCAACTCCATCACTTTTCTCCCAACACCATCACATACCTTGTCGCATTCGTGTCTATGTACGAGAATTTCCTGGGTTGTCGACCGCACTGGGGTCTCTTCAAGCACATCTTCACAATCCGCTCTCAGTCGGTGAAGAAAGCAAACACGAGTGATGACAAAACACATTTTATCCAAATGTGTGGGGGTTGGGGTATCCAGAAGAGGAAAAGGAGTTCTTTCCCTTCCATGACCCTTCCTGAGTCGGTCAGGGGCTCGCAGTCGACCTGGTTCTACTGCCAGGACATCGCGACTCCAGGCCAGTCGACTGGACTTCCCCCTTTTACTTTAGATCATGTCCAGACCCCTTCCTCGCTGAAAGTGACCACTGCGGAGAGGGTGGAAACAAACATGTTGGTCGAGAGAGTTATCCAATTGATAAATCAGGGTGTCACCGGCATGGATTTGTTGGAGGTGTTTCTCAGTCGACGCATCCCGCCGCTCCAGGCTCGTGACCACTCTATGTGGATGTACTCTGGAGCCAATGACACCGCTCGGGTTCATCCAGAGGAAGTATAAGCCAAGACAGTGGCCAAGTGGTTGAAGAGTATCACAGGGAACAAGGACAACCCCAGAGGCGCCAGGAGAGTCGACCCCTTCAGCGACAGCAACCAGCCAAACAAGGTTCGGTCTCTGTTACCGATTGTATTTGGATACGCCTTGTGACTGTCTTTGAATCCGATTGATATTTACTTGACTTCTTGTTTTGTAGATTTACACTGAGATGTACTCGATGTCCAATGGTGAACAAGCTCTGGAGCAAGACCAGGAGGGAGAGGATAGCACGGAGGAAAGCGGTGATTGGCAATCTCAAGAAGATGAGGACGAGGAGGAGAGTGATGAGGGACAACGATGAGATAGCTGACTCACCACCTTGTACGGAACGTCGATCCAAGCTACTCCATGATCCAGCGGGCGGGCGTGGCAAGATCGTGGCTCCAAGCACCCAAACATAGAAGCGTACTCGGACATCGACTCCAGAGCCGACGGAGAAGGTCGCCAAGCAGCCCAAGGTCGCCCCCTCAAAGGCTCGGAAGACTTTGCCCAAGATCAAGATGGATGTTCATGTTGCCTCCGGGTGAGTGTTCTTTCTTTTTGTGTTTTCTTCCACCAACTGATACTTCTGTTCTGACCGAATGGATTGTAAATTTTCCAACCCAGCCTCCGCCGCGATTGACATGGACGTTGACAAGGCCCCAGGTGACGAGGAAGATGATGACGCGGCCACCTCCAAAGCTAGTAAGTCCACTCGACTCGAATTTATTCTGTCGATTGAATTGTTGGCCGATTGAATTTCTGAGGTTTCTTTTTGTTGCAGCTCCACGGGACATTGTCGTGCTTCCGGATGATGAATAATAAGAAGTGACTCTAAGGGAGAGGAGGAGGAGGGGCAAGGCATCAAGCGGGAAAGCGCCCGAGGTTCAGGTCCCTCAGTTGACACTGGTGCTTGAGACAGTGGTCGAGCGATCCGGAGATCCGGCTCGGACCAATGTTACTTTCGCCAATCCGCTTTCGACTGATCGTCCATCGGGGTCGACTGCTCAGACCTCTGCCGCTCCAGTACAACTCCATGCATCTGACCCAGTGGCTGCTTCGACTGCCTTGCCATCATCACTCTTCACTACATACCAGACTCTAGACGACTCAGCGAGTGCTGCCGGGGAGGCTCTTCTCAAGGTAAATCTTGTGATGGATCAGATGAAGGTGGTGCATGAGGCCAGTCAGGTGGCTTATAATGCCAGCACCGCTCTACAAACCAACATCAAGGTTAGTTGATTCCGACTGGTCTCTTGAATAATGATAATTGCCGTTGTTGCTTCGCTGCCCATATGGTGCTCTTAGATGAGCGTTTTGGAACCTTTTATGTGCATCTATCATGGGTCTGTGTTTCACATCCAATCACCCACTGGGGTGTTTCTGTCTTAGAGCTGTATAGGTCTTCCACTTGAGTCGACTTAGGTTGAGTCGAGTGTTTTTCGGAACCAGTGGGTGTTGTCCCCGAGACCACGATCGACTGTTGGTAGTCGGCTGCGGTCTGAGAATCTCCTTTTTTTACTCATGCTGGGCAGACCATGCCGAGTGTTAACCAAACCAGTGGGGGCATGCTAAGTGCACTCACTAGGTGTAGTCCCCAAGGCTACTATTGAAAGTTTGATTCGGCGGTAGTCTTAGAGATACTTTCACTGTGATTGTCTTTTGTTTCTGTCGACTGAGATATCTTATTTGCTGACTGCAGAGGTCTTGTGATCTTGGGGCTCAACTTTCTGAACTGAACAAGAAGCAAATCAGCCTCAACCTTGACCTGGAACTGGCCAAGAAGAACCTCAAGACTGCTTAGGACGAAGCAGCTATCATGGGAGGTAACCAATCATCGATTGTCCACCCTGTGACTCACTCTTCTCCATGTTTTTCCTTTTAGTCTCTTTGAACCGAGTGATTTCACTCAAACTGATGTGCATAGTGAAAACCGTCAACTTCAAGCTCGTCTGAAGAATGTTATTTCTTTAGAGAAAATGAAGCAGGATCTGGAGAAGAAGGATTAGGATCTTGCTCCGGCCCAGAAGGAGGCGTGAGAGAAAACAGCGCTTGTGGACAAGAAGCTAGCTTCAGTCAGCAAGTTAGAAGAGGAGAACTCTAAGCTGAAGACTGCCGTCTCTGAGGCTAATCGGGAGGTCGAGCAACTGAAGAAAGACAAGGACAGCTTGACCGACAAAGTTGGAAACCTCAAGGCCAAGAAGGGCGAGCTAGAGTCTTATCTGGGACAACTTGCTACAAAGCTGGTCTTGAAGCTTGAAGGTATTCTTGTTCGACTGATGTGTTGTTTTCGACTGACATGTTTTGTCAAACTGTCGACTCACTATTTTTTTCGGCTGTGCAGAACTTTGTCAAGACTTTGAAGCAGAGACCGGGCGGGTCGAGACGGGTCTCGACCCCATAAATTGTCCCGTCAAAGATGATGTTGCAATGAATGTGTTGCAGTTGGAATCACGCATGGATAGCACTATAGCTTATCTTGCCCGACTGAAGGCGGCGATGACTCGGGTTGATGTTGAACTCTGTCCTCAGGCGGAACTCTCACAAGACCTCTAGTCTCTCATGGCTCGACTGAACCAAGTACCTGACCGAGTGCAAGAGTGGAAGAAATCATCTGCTCGCTGCGGCGGTGACGTCGCCCTGTCTTTGGTACAAGTGCACTTCAAGGATATCAGGGAAGACAAGCCGGCGGAACTCAAGGTTGTGAACACCAAACAGCACCCTTTCCGGTCCTTTATGGACACTTTCCTTGACGCCTCCACTCGCATCGCAGACAGCATTGATCTTGATAGTTTCTGTGATCCAGCAAGTCCTTCTCCTGACGAGTGATCAAAACAGTATGCCCCACCTTTATTTGCCTCGGAATGCCGAGTGATTCTGTAACCGTTAAACTCTTCCAGGCTTGGTGCCTGAGTACTTCTGCCTACTGCGGTCCCGAACTTTTGCGAGATTTATCTGAACTTGCATCTCTTCAAATATCATGGCTTTTGTTCTGGTTTTGAACAGTTTCTGACTGACTGTCTTTCGATATCGAGTGAACTTGATCTTTTTACCTTTTATCGAGTGAAGTGTACATTGTACTTGTGGCGCGGCTCAGACGTGGTGTTCAGTCGACACCTCATCGTCCTTGTGGATCCGAATGGTACATTGTACTTCTGACGCAGCTCAGACATGGTGTTCAGTCGACACCTCGTCATCCTTGCGGATCGGGATGGTACATTGTACTTGTGGCGTAGCTCAGACGCGGTGTTGAATCGACACCTCATCGTCCTTGCGGATAAGGATGGAGCGTATGTTGTATGTGTGGCGTAGCTCAGACACGGTGTTCAATCGACACCTCTTCGTCCTTGCGGATAAGGATGGAGCGTACGTTGTATTTGTGGCATAGCTCAAAGGATGTTTGTGACTTAGGCGATTACGGGGCCACAGCTAAGCCCTCGAGTGGGAGGATTGCTCTCCACTCGGAATGTTTTTAACTTAGGCGATTATGGGGTCGCAGCTAAGCCCCCGAGTGGAGGATTGCTCTCCACTCGGAATGTTTTAACTTAGGCGATTAGGGTCGCAGCTAAGCCCCCGAGTGGGAGGATTGCTCTCCACTCGGAATGTTTTTAACTTAGGCGATTACGGGGTCGCAGCTAAGCCCCGAGTGGGAGGATTGCTCTCCACTCGGAATGTTTTTAACTTAGGCGATTTGGGGTCGCAGCTAAGCCCCGAGTGGGAGGATTGCTCTCCACTCGGAATGTTTTTAACTTAGGCGATTACGGGGTCGCAGCTAAGCCCCGAGTGGGAGGATTGCTCTCCACTCGGAATGTTTTTAACTTAGGCGATTACGGGGTCGCAGCTAAGCCCCCGAGTGGGAGGATTGCTCTCCACTCGAAATGTTTTTAACTTAGGCGATTACGGGGTCGCAGCTAAGCCCCCGAGTGGGAGGATTGCTCTCCACTCGGAATGTTTTTAACTTAGGCGATTACGGGGTCGCGACTAAGCCCCTGAGTGGGAGGATTGCTCTCCACTCGGAATGTTTTTAACTTAGGCGATTACGGGGTCGCAGCTAAGCCCCCGAGTGGGAGGATTGCTCTCCACTTGGAATGTTTTTAACTTAGGCGATTACGGGGTCGCAGCTAAGCCCCGAGTGGGAGGATTGCTCTCCACTCGGAATGTTTTTAACTTAGGCGATTACGGGGTCGCAGCTAAGCCCCCGAGTGGGAGGATTGCTCTCCACTCGGAATGTTTTTAACTTAGGCGATTACGGGGTCGCAGCTAAGCCCCTGAGTGGGAGGATTGCTCTCCACTTGGAATGTTTTTAACTTAGGCGAATCAGGTTCGCGGCTAAGCCACCCACTGGGGGATTTGGACACAAGTGATTACGAGAAACCAATCATTAAGATACTGTAAAAATCTTGTCTTTGGAAAACAAACTGAAGTGCTTTTATTACAACTCGTCGGGTCGAGTGATTTTAGGTATAGAAAGGACGAAGCAGCTCTGCGTTCCATGCGCGTGGCTCGTCCATTTTCTTGGCTACATTGTAAATGTGGTACGCTCCATTGTGAAGCACCCTGGTGATGATGAAGGGACCTTCCCAGGCCGGAGCGAGCTTGTGAGGTCGTTTCTGAACCACTCGGAGCACAAGGTCTCCTTCCTGAAATGCTCGACCTCTGACATTGCGAGCGTGGAATCGACGCAGATCTTGCTGATAGATGGTCGACCGAACCAAAGCCATCTCGCGCTCTTCCTCCAGGAGGTCAACTGCTTATTCGCTTGCTTGCTCTACTTCAGCTTCTAAGAACAGTTCAACTCGGGGAGCATTGTGCAGTAAGTCACTTAGAAGCACAGCCTCAGCGTTGTACACCAGGAAGAAAGGGGTTCAATCAGTCGACCGATTGGCCGTTGTTCTCAGCCCCCATAGGACTGATGGCAATAGAGTCACCCAAGCTCGAGCAGCATGCTTAAGATCACGCATCAGTCGAGGCTTTAACCCTTGAAGGACCAAACCATTCGCCCATTCTGCCTGTCCATTTGACTGCGGGTGTGCGACGGATGCATAGTTGACCCGAGTGCCTTGGGAAGCGCAGAATGCCTTGAACTCATCAGAATCAAAGTCGGAGCCGTTACCTGTGATGATGTTGTGAGGAACTCCATATCTGAATATCAACTCTCTGATGAAACTGATGGCAGTGCCTGCTCCAAGGTTTTTGATGGGCTTGGCTTCGATCCACTTGGTGAACTTGTCAACCGCTGCGAGTAAATGAGTGAAACCACTCGCGCCGGTCTTGAAGGGCCCAACCATATCCAATCCCCGGACTGCAAATGGCCAGACGAGTGGAATAGTCTTTAGGGCAGATGCAGGCTTGTGAGACATGTTGGAGTAGAACTGGCAACCTGTGCACTTGTCGACTATATCTTTTGCCATCTTATTTGCTCGAGGCCAATAGAATCCCGCTCGGTATGCTTTGGCCATGATGGTCCGAGAGGACGCATGGTGACCACAGGTCCCCAAGTGGATGTCGTTTAGGATCATTCGGCCTTCTTCCGGGGTGATGCAGCGTTGGGCCACTCCGGTGACACTTTCTCTGTAAAGTTGGCCTTTCATCATGGTTAAAGCTTTCGATCAACGGACTATCTGGCGAGCCTCATCTTGATCCTCTAGGAGCTCCTTTCTGAGAATGTACGCGATGTACCGTACTGTCCAATTGGGCGTGAGCACCAAGACTTTCATGATCAGGTCGACCATGGCTGGATCCTCGATCTCAGTCGGGTTGGTTGAACTTATTGGTTGCGGGGGATCTTCCTTGAAGGGATCTTCTTGTACTGACGGGGTATGGAGATGCTCCAAGAACACATTGCTGGGGATAGGCTTCCGAGTGGAACCTATCTTCGCCAGGTCATCAACAGCTTGATTCTTGATTCGTGGGATGTGGTGGAGCTCTAACCCCTCAAACTTCTTCTCTAGCTTTCTCACTGCATTGCAGTAACCTATAATTGTGGGACTCCTGACGTCCCATTCCTTCATTACTTGGTTAACCACTAAGTCTGAGTCACCATAAACCATCAAGCGCCGGACGCCGAGTAAAATGGACATACACAACCCATACAATAGTGCCTCATACTCAACTTCATTGTTCGAAGAATCAAAGTGAATTTGGAGGACATAGCTGAGCTTGTCTCCTCGTGGGGACACTAAGACCACTCCTACACCAGAGCCATTTAACATCTTGGATCCATCAAAGAACATGGTCCAATGTTCTGACTGAATTTGAATCGGCTGTTGTTGTTCTGTCCACTCTGCGAGGAAATCTGCAATTGCTTGAGACTTAATGGCCTTCTTTGCCTCAAATTTGATATCCAAAGGAAGAAGTTCAATCGCCCACTTTGCCACTCGATCTCTGTTATTCAGTATCTCTGATAATGGAGCATCATTGACGACTGAAATTGAGTGATCAGAGAAATAATGTGCAACCTTCTTCGTGGTCAGGTAAATCCCATAAACAAGCTTCTGATAGTGAGGATATCTCTGCTTGGATGGAGTTAAGACTTCTGAAATGTAATACACGGGGCACTAAACTTTGAAGGCCTTGCCTTCTTCTTCCCGCTCGACCGTGAGCACTGTGCTAACAACTTGTCCCGTGGCTGCAATGTAAAGCAGCAGAGGCTCCTTGCTAACCGGAGCAACAAGCACCGGCTGGGTGGAAAGCATGGCTTTGAGCTCCTCAAACGTTGCTTCAGCTTTGTCATTCCACTCGAACTTGTCAGATTTCTTCATCAGTCGGTAAAGAGGTAGTGCCTTTTCACCGAGGCGTGAGATGAATCAGCTCAAAGCAGCCAAACAACCAGTAAGTTTCTGAATGTCATGCACACGCACTAGGCGTTTCATTTGGAGGATTGTACCAATCTTCTATGGGTTTGCGTCAATCCCTTGTTCTGAAATGAGAAAACTGAGTAACTTTCCGCCTGGGACTCCTAATATGCACTTTGATGGACTAAGCTTGATATCATACCTTCTCGGGTTGGCAAAGGTTTCAGCAAGGCCAGTCAGCAGGTCGGATCCTTTGCGTGACTTAACCACTATGTCGTCATCCATGTATGCTTCCACATTCCGACTGATTTGAGTGATCAGGCACTTCTGAATCATGCGCATGAATGTGGCACCAGCATTCTTGAGGCCAAAGGGCATAGTAACATAGAAAAAACACCCGAACGGGGTGATGAAGGCCGTCTTTATCTCATCGGGTCCATATAGTCGGATTTGATGGTACCCAGAATAGGCATCCAGGAAGGACAGTTGCTCACATCCCGCAGTTGAGTCAACTATCTGGTCGATCCGGGGCAGAGGGAAATGATCTTTCGGGCAGGCCCGATTTATAAACTTGAAGTCAATACACATTCGAACTGATTTGTCTTTCTTAGGAACCATAACAACATTGGCGAGCCACTCGAAGTGGTATATCTCGCGGATGAACTCAGCAGCCAGGAGCCGAGCCACCTCCTCGCCAATGGCTTCTCTTCTCCGTGGCGAACCAACGGAGATGCTCTTTAATGGGTTTTACTTTTGGATCGACTCGCAAATGGTGCTCAGCTAGCTCCCTGGGTACACCTGGCATGTCAGATGGCTTCCATGCAAAGATGTCCCAGTTCTCACAAAGGAACTGGATGAGCGCTTCTTCCTATTTCTTGTCGAGTGTCGTTGAGATATGGGTCGGAGCAACATTGGGGTGGGTCGGGTGAACGTGAACGGGCTTGGTCTCGCCGGCCGACTGAAATGCAGACTCCGAGGCAGGCCTCTTAGCACGTAGCAAATCACTCGGATATGCGGTCTTCTGGTACTCTTGAAACTCTACTGCTGCCATCTGCTCATCTTCTATCTTTGCCCCGTCTTGAAGACAATCTTCTGCTCTCTGGCGGTTACCGGAAACCGTTATTATGCCTCTGGGGCTAGGCATCTTCATCTTGAGATATACATAGCACGGTCGAGCCATAAAGCTAGCATAGGCAGGTCTGCCCAGAATGGCATGATATGCACTCTGGAAATCCACAACCTCGAATGTCAACTTCTCCTTGCGGAAATTCTTCTCATCGCCGAAAACCACGTCAAGAGTGATCTGGCCGAGTGATTCGGCTTTCTTTCCTGGGATGATTCAATGGAACCGCATGTTACTCCCGCTGAGTTTGGACATCGGAATGCCCATTCATTTGAGGGCCTCAGCATACAGAATATTCAGGCCACTGTCACCATCCATCAGGACCTTAGTCAGTCGGGTGCCTCCCATGACTGGGTCGACCACCGGTGCTTGCCGCCCAGGGGTAGCTACGCGTGCCGGGTGGTCGGATTGGTCGCATGTAATGGGGTTTTTGACCACTTCAGATACCTTGGTGTTGCCGGAGCAACCATGTTTACCCCTTTGTTAATGACCTTCAGTCGACTTTTGCTCTCGATATCGGCAAAAATCACCAAGGTGGCATTGACATTGGGATAACCACCATCATCATCCTTATATTCTTCTTCCTTCTCAGACTCTTTGTCCTTATCATTGGGTTTAATCTCTCGGAAGTTCTGGATTAGGAGTCGACATTGTCGAGTGGTATGCTTGGGGAGAATCAGGTTCCCCTCTTCATCCTTCTTGGTGTGAATACGGCACAGCAAATCCATCACATCATTTCCTTCCTGGTCCTTCACTTTCTTGGGGTCTAGGGCCCTTTGGGTTTCCCTTTGAACTTTCCTTGATTTAACACTGCTGCCTCGGCAGGACCTGCTGCCTCAGCCTTTCGCTTCTGCTTCCAATTGGAATTTCCTCCTTCGGTGTCCTGGGCGACTGTTTTGTGCTTGCCACTCCTGAGTCGGTCTTCCTCTTCGCTGTTAGCGTATTTGGTGGCAATCTCCGTCATCTAAGTCAAAGACATATCTCCAGTCCGACCGAACTTCAGATTGAGCTCTCTCTAGCGAACGCCTTCCTTGAAGGCACAGACTGCTTCGTGATCTGACACATTCTCCACTGTGTGGTGCAGAGTGATCAATCTTTGGATATAGTCTCTCAGGGTTTCATTCGGTTTCTGCATGCAATGCTGCAGCTCCGGTAGACCAGTAGGTCTCTTGCAAGTGCCCTCAAACGTTCTGGTGAACACTCGGGCTAACTCATCCCAACTCAAAATGCTCCCAAGGGCCAACTGATTCAGCCAAGCCCTGGCAGAACCTTTAAGCATCAGAGAGAGGTGCTTCATGGCCACCTCATCGCTGCCGCCACCAATGTGCACAGCCACTCGATAGTCTTCGAGCCAAGTATCGGGCTTCGACTCGCTTGTAAACTTACTGACACCAATTGCCAGTCTAAAGTTATGAGGAATCTCTGCGGCTCTGATGGCTCTTCTAAAACACTCTGGGCCGGAAACATGGACTCTGCCTCCACTGGGTCTGTCTTGATCCAGCCCTTCCTTGTATGCTCTGTTCCGGTTGACCAAACCCTGCACAATGACAGACCTCGCGTCGAAGCTGGGCTCTCTGGGGTTGATTAGAACTTTGCTGTCACTCCCATACGGATGCCTGTCATCATTGCGCCGGGGCGCGTATGCCCTGTCCCTCGGAAGGGGCGAAGGCGCTCGACGATAGTTGTCGCGGGTGTATTCACGATCATATTCTCCATGAGCTCTTCCCAGGTACAGATCCTGGTGGTGATCATGACCTCCATTCCGCAAAGGGGGCCTAGGACTATGTGCCGACTGAACGGTATCTGCTCTCACTGATCTGATGTGGATTCTGTTCTGCGACTGGGACACAGCGGAGTTCTGGTCTCCCGCAGCTCGGAGCAGCATTTTGATCTATTCCAAGCGTCTTCCAGCCTCCGAACGGGACGGCTGAATGGACTCTGCAATACGCGCGGCGGCTGCTGAATTCTCAATCGGTGTACGGAATACCTGAGTTTCCGGTGGAAACAATTGCCACGGACGTCAACAAGACTCGGGGATCAGTCGACGAGCACGCTCGTTGAGAGAATGTTGGAGATTTTCCAGGCGGGTGTGCTCAGCCAGAGTGGCCAGGCGCACTTCCTCCAAGGCCCGGGCCTCGGTAGTTTCCTTACAATGGGGGTCTAGAGAGCCTCCACGTTGCGGTGATGCAGCTCCTCCCTCTGCTGCGAACTGAGAGGTTGGGGCTGGTATTCTTCCTGGTCGAGTGGCGGGCCACCGCTTCTGCCACCGTCGTCGCTGCGACGAAAACCAGGCGGATCGCGATGGGAGTCGACCATGAGGACCTCCACCGCGGGGTCACAACTCCCGCTCTCGGAAAAGGTATCTACAAAATCAGTCGACAGGTCGACCGATCCGCGGGAAAACATGTTGGGCTCGATCACCGTGACTTGGGGGGTGAAGGCCTGACAAGCCACCGTGTGTCTCACCCACTGCTAGAGCCGCGAACGCCCAGACCGCTTGCGGTGGCATCCAGCAGAGTGAGATGGCGACGCGATGACTGACTGGTACGGGGTAGACGGCTGCCGAAGGAGGACGCCACAGGACCTCACGCGGAAGTGCGATGAGCCACAAGCCAGGAGAGCCTCGACATCAAGGGGGCCTCCTGGAGCCAGGCGGAGACGTCGGTGATGAAAATGAGCGCGCCGAGTCAGAACTCGCGGCCCATGACCAAACCGCTACCGGAAACCATGCTGATGAAGATCGAAAAAAACGCAACCTTGCCGGAAGTCGCTAAGACCCTTTGCCCCACGGTGAGCACCAACTGTCGTGGTTCTAAGTCTGACAGTAAGTATAGGGGGAACGAATGAGGAGGCAAGGTCCTAGCTACGGTGATATTGTACACAAGTGTTTACGAGTTCAAGCCCCTCTCAGAGGAGGTAAAAGCCCTACATCTCGGTGTCCGGAGGCGGTCGACTGGATTATGGGAGTATGTGTTACAGGGGGTGCGAACCCTTGTGCCAGAGGAGGGGGGTGGCTTATATAGAGTGCGCCAGGACCCCAGCCATCCCCCGTTACAAGGAGTTCAATGTACATAAAGATGGGGTGTTACTGATAACGCCAGCCATAAGTGCTTTTAATGACCTTAAAGACTACAGAGTGAATGCTTGACCATTGCTGTTTTGAGTGACTCATGGTCTTCAGTAGGTCGAGTGGTTTCTTGTATGGTCGAGTGATTGACTGATCATGTTACATCAGGAAGGAGGGGTACCCGAGTGATTGATTGGTCGAGTGGATTGCACTCGACGCCTTTATTGGGCACTCCTTGTTGTCTCTTGAGCTTCTTTGATTCTAGGGTAGTGACCTTGGGTAGGGCGTATAGGTCAGGTCTATGCCCTACCCCAGGTCTATATCATCATCAGAAATCACAACCCGCGGATGAAGTGAGGGATGAATACGACCCTCTCGTTGGGCTCCGGGGTGGGGACGATCTGTCCCTTGGCTGGAAGCCGGTGGGCGATTTCCTTGTCCGAATACCCAGCCTCCCAGCGCTGGGTAATATCCTTCTCTTTGACGGTGGAGGCCATCCACTTGCCCTACGCTCCGGATCTGGACATGGCTGGAGTGCTTTCTGGGGGCGGAGAAGATGAGAACTTGGGTGCTGGAGCTCGAGAATGGGATGGGGTGAGAGAGAGAAGGCGTGGGTGAAAGGGGGTAAATCCTTATCTCTTTATAAAGGCAGTGAATTTCAAACGGCTCCCCACTCGCCTTAAAACTCGCCTATTCCCCAAGGGCCGTGCAGGTGGCACGGTTAGGTTACCCACACCCGTATTGATGAGAATCCCGCAATAAGGGGACACGATCTCTGCTTTGACAAGACGTGCCAATAAAACCGCACCTCGAAATATGGAGCGACAGGCTAAAACGGTTCGAATAATGGTCGGGCGGCGACGTGATGTCACGCTACAAAAAGTTGTCAGCGGATTGGACTCGTGAAATATTATTCTCTCTGTGGTTGTGTGTGGTATTTGTTTTGCATAGCCGGACACGTTTTCTTGTGTTCGAAGACTATTTTCGAGTATTTGGAGGAGGAACCCGCCTTGCAATGCCGAAGACAATCTGCGCGCCGGATACCTTGTCATTGAAGCCTGGTTCAGGGGCTACTGAGGGAGTCTTGGATTAATGGGTCCTCGGACGGTCGGACAATTAACATGGATCAGACTGTTGGGCTATGAAGATACAAGACAGAAGACTTCTTCCCGTGTCCAGATGGGACTCTCCTTTGCATGGATGGCAAGCTTGGCAATTCGGATATGTAGATTCATTTCTCTGTAACCGACTTTGTACAACCCTAGTCCCCTCCGGTGTCTATATAAACCGGAGGGTTTAGTCCATAAGGCACGATCATAATCATACAGGCTAGACTTCTAGGGTTTAGCCATTACAATCTCATGGCAAATCAACTCTTGTAATACTCATATTCATCAAGATCAATCAAGCAGGAAGTAGGGTATTACGTCCATAGAGAGGGCCCGAACCTGGGTAAACATCGTGTCCCCCGTCTCCTGTTACCATCAACCTTAGACGCATAGTTCGGGACCCCCTACCCGAGATCCGCCGGTTTTGGCACCGACATGCGCCAACTATCGTGGTACTAAGTCTGACAGTAAGAGTAGGGGATAGGTATGAGGAGGCGAGGCCCTAGCTACGGCGAGGTTGTACACACGAGTTTATGAGTTCAGGCCCCTCTCGGAGGATGTAAAAGCCCTACGTCTCGGTAACCTAAGGCGGTCGACTGGAATATGGATGTGTGTTACAAGGGGTGCGAACCCTTGTCCCAGAGGAGGGGGTGGCTTATATAGAGTGCGCCAGGACCCCAGCCGTCCTCCGTTACAGGGGTTCAATGTACATTAAGAGAGGGCGTTACTGGTAACGCCAGCTATAAAGTGACATCAATGATCTTTAAGACTACGGAGTGAACGCCTGGCCGTTGCCATCCTGAGTGACTCTAGGTCTTCTGTACTCCGAGTGGTTTCCTGTATGGTCGAATGACTCCATCCAGGTCGATTGAAATTGGGGGTATCCGAGTGAGGTGACTAGTCGAGTGGATTGCACTCGATGGCTTCAGTCGATACTTCCTGTTGTGCTTTGAATGTCCTTACTTCTAGGGTAGTGACATTGGGTAGGGCGTATAGGTCAGGTCTATGACCCTACCCTAGGTCTATGGCATAGTCAGATGGGCCTCTCGGACCAATGCATGAAGGTCCCGTCCATTTATATCCCGGAGAAATTGAAGCAACGGAAAACACTTCTCATGTTTTTGGAAGTTAAATATATTCGGGTTCAGTTAGACAAAGGTTGAACTCCTCAAAAACAATCCTTTGAATAAAAATAAATGATAGAGATGCCCATAATGTGTGTCGTCGTAATATCTTGACAGATGCCAGGGGGTGGCTTATCATGGTACGGGCCATGAGATCGTCGTCCGGTCCTGGAAGCAGGAGTGGGCACAAGCTCGGACGGACACGAGATCTACCCAGGTTCAAGGCTCTCCTAAGAGATGAAACCCCTACTCCTGCTCTGCTGGGGTCTCCGCATGCTCTCTATATAGCAAAGAGTACATCAGGAAGGAGGGGTACCCGAGGAAGAAGGGCAAGGCTAGCTCTCTTCTCCCCTACCTATGGTGTGTGGAATGGTGTGTTGGGAACTAATGTGTGAACCCTTTGCATGGGTGTGGCCTCGAGGGTTTTATAGGCTAACCCCCCAAGGGTACAATGGTAATCTGGTCGGATGGTGGGTCCCGGCTGCCAGCGTCTATGGAGGTCGGGTTCTCCGCCGGCTACTAGGGCCCGCGTCTAGTGGACCCTGCCGGCTGCCAAGGAACCGGCCAACAGGTGGTGCCCGCCGCCTGCGGGCCCCATGGGCGGCTCTTCACTGTTGCAACGTTCGTGCTGATGGAGGCCGTGCCGGGCGCGCCATGGCTACAGTGCCGCGCCGGGCGGGTCGGCGGCCTCCTGGCGGCGCTTACTGTAGCCATGCGTCCGGGATTCAAGAGAGGCATGGCGTACTATGGCCATGCCCCAGCTTGTAACTTGGTTGGGCTCAGACTCCGAGGGAGAGGGCGGGCGGCCTGCTAGGAGTCGTCCCGTGCCCTCGCCGCCTTCTGGAGGGCACCGTCTTCTTGAGGCCCGCCGCCTTCTAGGAGGTGGGCCTCTGGTTCCAACCGCCTCCTTGAGGTCCGCCGCCTTCTAGGAGGCGGCCCTCTAGTGTCGTCCGGCCTAGGAGGCCGGCCTTGCGACCAGTCAGACTAATGGGGCTTGGCCAGCCCCGATGTTTTGAAATGTGGTTAAGTATTGATGAGGCTACCCGGGGTCTATCCCCCTGACAGTAGTCCCTGAAGCTGGTGAGGTTCTATGCTTTAGCAGTCTGAGGGCCTCGGTAGCTTCCCCTTCGAGAGATCTTCCGCCTTCTGCTTCGTCCGGCTGGGAGGAGCCAGATGCTAGGAGCTGACACTGGCCGCAGCTGCCTGGTGGAATTTGAATCGACAGGCGGGAGTCAGGGCAGCATGCCGCATGCGCGCCACGCGGCGCCAGCAGGCCAGGCCGGCCTGCCAGCCCACGTGTGCCCACCACGACAGGGCCTCGGCCCGCGCGCAGATCCACTGCGGCTGAGGTAGGCGGTTGCCCTTCTGCGGCGCACTAACTGCGCCATAACCGTGCGAATGCACGGGGTCGTGCGGGGCGTGGGGCGCAGTTAATCCCACGCCCCCACGTTGCCTCGGCTTCACCTCCACCGGCTATAAAGAGGGGAAGGAGGAGGAGGAGGGGCGGCAAAACGCACACGCGCCCCCTCCCGTGTTGGGGAACGTAGTAATTTCAAAAAAATTCCTACGCACACGCAAGATCATGGTGATGGCATAGCAACGAGAGGGGAGAGTGTTGTCCACGTACCCTCGTAGACCGTAAGCGGAAGCGTTATGACAACGCGGTTGATGTAGTCGTACGTCTTCACGATTCGACCGATCCAAGCACCGAACGTACGGCACCTCCGAGTTCAGCACACGTTCAGCTCGATGACGATCCCCGGGCTCCTATCCAGCAAAGCTTCGGGGATGAGTTCCATCAGCACGACGGCGTGGTGACGACGATGATGTTCTACCGGCGCAGGGCTTCGCCTAAACTCCGCGACGATATGACCGAGGTAGAATATGGTGGAGGGGGGCACCGCACACGGCTAAGGAACGATCCGTAGATCAACTTGTGTTGTCGTGTCTAGAGGTGCCCCCCTGCCCCCGTATATAAAGGAGCAAGGGGGAGGGGGCGGCCGGCCTAGGAGGGGCGCGCCAAGGGGAATCCTACTCCCACCGGGAGTAGGACTCCCTTCTTCCTTGTTGGAGTAGGAGAAGGGGGAAAGAGGGGGAGAGGAGGAAGGAAAGAGGGGCTGCACCCCTTGTCCAATTCGGACCAGAGGGGGGCTGCGCGCCTCCTTCCTTTCGGCCTCTCTCCTCAATTCCCGTATGGCCCAATAAGGCCCATATACTCCCCGGCGAATTCCCGTAACTCTCCGGTACTCCGAAAAATACCCGAATCACTCGGAACCTTTCCAAACTCCGAATATAGTCGTCCAATATATCGATCTTTACGTCTCGACCATTTCAAGACTCCTCGTCATGTCCCCGATCTCATCCGGGACTCCGAACTCCTTCGGTACATCAAAACTCATAAACTCATAATATAACTGTCATCGAAACCTTAAGCGTGCGGACCCTACGGGTTCGAGAACTATGTAGACATGACCTAGAACTATTCTTGGTCAATAACCAATAGCGGAACCTGTATGCCCATATTGGCTCCTACATATTCTACGAAGATCTTTATCGGTCAAACCGCATAACAACATACTTTGTTCCCTTTGTCATCGGTATATTACTTGCCCGAGATTCGATCGTCGGTATCCAATACCTAGTTCAATCTCGTTACCGGCAAGTCTCTTTACTCGTTACGTAATGCATCATTCCCGTAACTAACTCATTAGCTACATTGCTTGCAAGGCTTATAGTGATGTGCATTACCGAGAGGGCCCAGAGATACCTCTCCGACAATCAGAGTGACAAAACCTAATCTCGAAATACGCCAACCCAACATGTACCTTCGGAGACACCTGTAGTACTCCTTTATAATCACCCAGTTACGTTGTGACGTTTGGTAGCACCCAAAGTGTTCCTCCGGTAAACGGGAGTTGCATAATCTCATAGTTACAGGAACATGTATAAGTCATGAAGAAAGCAATAGCAACATACTAAACGATCAAGTGCTAGGCTAACGGAATGGGTCATGTCAATCACATCATTCTCCTAATGATGTGATCCCGTTAATCAAATGACAACTCTTTTGTCCATGGCTAGGAAACTTAACCATCTTTGATTCACGAGCTAGTCAAGTAGAGGCATACTAGTGACACTATGTTTGTCTATGTATTCACACATGTATTATGTTTCCGGTTAATACAATTCTAGCATGAATAATAAACATTTATCATGGAATAAGGAAATAAATAATAACTTTATTATTGCCTCTAGGGCATATTTCCTTCAGTCTCCCACTTGCACTAGAGTCAATAATCTAGTTCACATCGCTATGTGATTTAACACCAATATTCACATCTGCATGTGATTAATACCCATAGTTCACATCATCATGTGATCAACACCCAAAGGGTTTACTAGAGTCAATAATCTAGTTCACATCGCTATGTGATTAACACCCAAAAGAGTACTAAGGTATGATCATGTTTTGCTCGTGAGAGAAGCTTAGTCAACGGGTCTGTCATATTCAGAGCCGTATGTATTTCGCAAATATTCTATGTCCACAATGCTCTGCACGGAGCTACTCTAGCTAATTGCTCCCACTTTTAATATGTATCCAGATTGAGACTTAGAGTCATCTGGATTGGTGTAAAAGCTTGCATCGTTGTAACTTTTACGACGGGCTCTTTTATCACCTCCATAATCGAGAAACATCTCCTTAGTCCTCACTAAGGATATTCTTGACCCATGACCAGTGATCTACTTATTAGATCAAAATTGTATTCCTTGCCAACACAGAGCAAGGTATACAATAGGTCTGGTTCACAGCATAGCATACTTTATAGAACCTATGACTGAGGCATAGGGAATGACTTTTCATTCTCTTTCTATTTTCTGCAATGGTCGGGTCTTGAGTCTTACTCAACTTCACACCTTGTAACACAGGCAAGAACTCCTTTCTTTGACTGTTCCATTTTGAACTATTTCAAAAAATTTATCAAGGTATGTACTCATTGAAAAAATTTATCAAGCGTCTTGATCTATCTATATAGATCTTGATGCTCAATGTGTAAGCAGCTTCACCGAGGTCTTGCATTGAAAAACTCTTATTCAAGTATCCTTTCATGCTATCCAGAATTTCCATATCATTTCCAATTAACAATATGTCATCCACATATAATATTAGAAATGCTACAGAGCTCCCACTCACTTTCTTGTAAATACAGGCTTCTTCAAAAGTCTGTATAAAACCATATGCTTTGATCAACTCATCAAAGCATATATATTCAAACTCCGAGATGCTTGCACCAGTCCATAGATGGATAGCTAGAGCTTGCACAATTTGTTAGCACCTTTAGGATTGACAAAACCTTCTGGTTGCATCATATACAACTCTTCTTTAATAAATCCATTAAGGAATGCAGTTTTGACATCCATTTGCCAGATTTCATAAAATGTGGCAATTGCTAACATGATTCAGGCAGACTTAAGCTTCGATACGAGTGAGAAAATCTCATCGTATTCAACACCTTGAACTTGTTGAAAACATTTCGCAACAAGTTGAGCTTAGTAGATAGTAACACTACTATCAATGTCCGTCTTCCTCTTGAAGATCCATTTATTTAACATGGCTTGCTGATCATCGAGCAAGTCAATCAATGTCCATACTTTGTTCTCATACATGGATCATATCTCAGATTTTATGGCCTCAAGCCATTTCGTGGAATCTGGGCTCATCATCGCTTCCTCATAGTTCATAGGTTCATCATGGTCTAGTAACATGACTTCCAGAACAGGATTACCGTATCACTCTGGTGCAGATCTTACTCTGGAAGACCTACGAGGTTCTGTAGTAACTTAATCTAAAGTTTCATGATCATCATCATTAACTTCCTCACTAATTGGTGTAGTAGTCACAGGAACAGATTTCTGTGATGAACTACTTTCCAATAAGGGAGCAGGTACAGTTACCTCATCAAGTTCTACTTTCCTCCCACTCACTTCTTTCGAAAGAAACTCCTTCTCTAGAAAGGATCCATCTTAGCAATGAATAATTTGCCTTTGGATCTATGATAGAAGGTGTACCCAATAGTTACCTTTGGGTATTCTATGAAGACGCACTTCTCCGATTTGGGTTCGAGCTTATCAGGTGAAAACTTTTTCACATAAGCATCACAACTCCAAACTCTAAGAAACGACAGCTTAGGTTTACTGTTAAACCATAGTTCATACGGTGTCGTCTCAACGGATTTAGATGGTGCCCTATTAAACGTGAATGCTGCTGTCTCTAATGCATAACCCCAAAACGATAATGGTAAATCAGTAAGAGACATCATAGATTGCACTATATCCAATAAAGTACTGTTATGACGTTCGGACACACCATTAAGCTGTGGTGTTCCAGGTGGCATGAGTTTGTGAAACTATTCCACATTGTTTTAATTAAAGACCAAACTCGTAACTCAAATATTCGTCTCCGCGATCAGATCGCAGAAACTTTATTTTCTTGTTACGATGATTTTTCTACTTCACTCTGAAATTCTTTGAACCTTTCAATTATTTCATACTTATGTTTCATCAAGTAGATATACCTATATCTGCTCAAATCATCTTGTGAAGGTTAGAAAATAACGATACTTGCCACGAGCATCAACACTCATTGGATCGCATACATCAGTATGTATTATTTCCAATAAGTCAGTAGCTCGTTCCATTGTTCCGGAGAACGGAGTTTTAGTCATCTTGCCCAAAAGGCACGGTTCGCAAGCATCAAATGATTCATAACCAAGTGATTCCGAAAATCCATCTTTATGGAGTTTCTTCATGCGCTTTACACCGATATGACCCAAACGGCAGTGCCACAAATAAGTTGCACTATCATTATTAACTTTGCATCTTTTGGTTTCAATATTATGAATATGTGTATCACTACGATCGAGATCCAATGAACCATTTTCATTGGGTGTGTAACCATATAAGGTTTTATTCATGTAAACAGAACAACAGTTTATTCTCTTACTTAAATGAATAACCGTATTGCAATAAACACGATCAAATCATATTCATGCTCAACGCAAACACCAAATAACATTTATTTAGGTTCAACACTAATCCCGAAAGTATAGGGAGTGTGCGATG
Organism: Triticum aestivum; assembly: GCF_018294505.1. Classification (NCBI taxonomy): domain Eukaryota; kingdom Viridiplantae; phylum Streptophyta; class Magnoliopsida; order Poales; family Poaceae; genus Triticum; species Triticum aestivum. The sequence goes on from NC_057807.1 coordinate 281,488,527, forward strand.
ATGATCATATCAATCTTGAAACTACTTTCAACACACATCGTCACTTCACCCTTAACTAGTTTCTGTTTATTCTGCAACTCCCGTTTCGAGTTACTACTCTTAGCAAATGAACTAGTACCAAATACTGAGGGGTTGCTATAAACACTAGTAAAGTACACATCAATAACATGTATATCAAATATACTTATGTTCACTTTGCCATCCTTCTTATCCGCCAATCACTTGGGGTAGTTCCGCTTCCAGTGACCAATCCCTTTGCAATAGAAGCACTTAGTCTCAGGCTTAGGACCAGACTTGGGCTTCTTCACTTGAGCAACAACTTGCTTGCCGTTCTTCTTGAAGTTCCCCTTCTTCCCTTTGCCCTTTTCTTGAAACTAGTGGTCTTGTCTACCATCGACACTTGATGTTTTTCTTGATTTCTACCTTCGTTGATTTGAGCATAACGAAGAGCTCGGGAATCGTTTCCGTTATCCCTTGTATATTATAGTTCATCACGAAGTTCTACTAACTTGGTGATGGTGACTAGAGAATTCTGTCAATCACTATTTTATCTGGAAGATTAACTCCCACTTGATTCAAGCGATTGTAGTACCCAGACAATCTGAGCACATGCTCACTAGTTGAGCGATTCTCCTCCATCTTTTAGCTATAGAACTTGTTGGAGATTTTATATCTCTCAACTCGGGTATTTGCTTGAAATATTAACTTCAACTCCTGGAACATCTCATATGGTCCATGACGTTCAAAACATCTTTGAAGTCCCGATTCTAAGCCATTAAGCATGGTGCACTAAACTATCAAGTAGTCATCATATTGAGCTAGCCAAACGTTCATAACATCTGCATCTGCTCCTGCAATAGGTTTGTCACCTAGCGGTGCATTAAGGACATAATTCTTCTGTGCAGCAATGAGGATAAACCTTAGATCACGGATTCAACCCGCATCATTGCTACTAACATCTTTCAACACAATTTTCTCTAGGAACATATCAAAATAAACATATGAAAGCAACAACGCAAGCTATTGATCTACAACATAATTTGCAAAACACTACCAGGACTAAGTTCATGATAAATTTAAGTTCAATTAATCATATTATTTAAGAACTCCCACTTAGACAGACATCTCTCTAGTCATCAAAGTGATCACGTGATCCAAATCAGCTAAACCATAACCGATCATCACGTGAGATGGAGTAGTTTTCAATGGTGAACATCACTATGTTGATCATATCTACTATATGATTCACGCTCGACCTTTCGGTCTCCGTGTTCCGAGGCCATATCTGCATATGCTAGGCTCGTCAAGTTTAACCTGAGTATTCTGCGTGTGCAAAACTGGCTTGCACCCGTTGTAGATGGACGTAGAGCTTATCACACCCGATCATCACGTGGTGTCTCAGCACGAAGAACTTTCGCAATGGTGCATACTCAGGGAGAACACTTCTTGATAATTTTAGTGAGAGATCATCTTAAAATGCTACTGTCAATCAAAGCAAGATAAGATGCATAAAGGATAAACATCACATGCGATCAATATAAGTGATATGATATGGCCATCATCATCTTGTGCTTGTGATCTCCATCTCCAAAGCACCGTCGTGATCACCATCGTCACCGGCACGACACCTTGATCTCCATCGTAGCATCGTTGTCGTTACGCCATCTATTGCTTCTACGACTATCGCTACCGCTTAGTGATAAAGTAAAGCAATTACAGGGCGTTTGCATTTCATACAATAAAGCGACAACCATATGGCTCCTGCCAGTTGCCGATAACTTCGGTTACAAAACATGATCATCTCATACAATAAAATATAGCATCACGTCTTGACCATATCACATCACAACATGCCCTGCAAAAACAAGTTAGACGTCCTCTACTTTGTTGTTGCAAATTTTACGTGGCTGCTACGGGCTTTAGCAAGAACCGTTCTTACCTACGCAAGTTGGTGCTGTTTTAACCTTCGCAAGGACCGGGCGTAGCCACACTCGATTCAGCTAAAGTGAGAGAGACAGACACCCGCCAGCCACCTTTAAGCACGAGTGCTCGCAACGGTGAAACCAGTCTCGCGTAAGCGTACGCGTAATGTCGGTCCGGGCCGCTTCATCTCACAATACCGCCGAACCAAAGTATGACATGCTGGTAAGCAGTATGACTTGTATCGCCCACAACTCACTTGTGTTCTACTCGTGCATATGACATCTACGCATAAAACCAGGCTCGGATGCCACTGTTGGGGAACGTAGTAATTTCAAAATAATTCCTACGCACACGCAAGATCATGGTGATGGCATAGCAACGAGAGGGGAGAGTGTTGTCCACGTACCCTCGTAGACCGTAAGCGGAAGCGTTATGACAACGCGGTTGATGTAGTCGTACGTCTTCACGATCCGACCGATCCAAGCACCGAACGTACGGCATCTCCGAGTTCAGCACACGTTTAGCTCGATGACGATCCCCGGGCTCCGATCCAGCAAAGCTTCGGGGATGAGTTCCGTCAGCACGATGGCGTGGTGACGACGATGATGTTCTACCGGCGCAGGGCTTCGCCTAAACTCCGCGATGATATGACCGAGGTGGAATATGGTGGAGGGGGGCACAGCACACGGCTAAGGAACAATCCGTAGATCAACTTGTGTTGTCGTGTCTAGAGGTGCCCCCCTGCCCCCGTATATAAAGGAGCAAGGGGGGAGGGGGCGGCCGGCCTAGGAGGGGCGCGCCAAGGGGAGTCCTACTCCCACCTGGAGTAGGACTCCCTTCTTCCTTGTTGGAGTAGGAGAAGGGGGAAAGAGGGGGAGAGGAGGAAGGAAAGAGGGGCTGCACCCCTTGTCCAATTCGGACCAGAGGGGGGCTGCGCGCCTCCTTCCTTTCGGCCTCTCTCCTCAATTCCCGTATGGCCCAATAAGGCCCATATACTCCCCGGCGAATTCCCGTAACTCTCCGGTACTCCGAAAAATACCCGAATCACTCGGAACCTTTCCGAACTCCGAATATAGTCGTCCAATATATCGATCTTTACGTCTCAACCATTTCAAGACTCCTCGTCATGTCCCCGATCTCATCCGGGACTCCGAACTCCTTCGGTACATCAAAACTCATAAACTCATAATATAACTGTCATCGAAACCTTAAGCGTGCGGACCCTACGGGTTCGAGAACTATGTAGACATGACCTAGAACTATTCTTGGTCAATAACCAATAGCGGAACCTGGATGCCCATATTGGCTCCTACATATTCTACGAAGATCTTTATCGGTCAAACCGCATAACAACATACGTTGTTCCCTTTGTCATCGGTATGTTACTTGCCCGAGATTCGATCGTCGGTATCCAATACCTAGTTCAATCTCGTTACCGGCAAGTCTCTTTACTCGTTACGTAATGCATCATTCCGTAACTAACTCATTAGCTACATTGCTTGCAAGGCTTATAGTGATGTGCATTACCGAGAGGGCCCAGAGATACCTCTCCGACAATCGGAGTGACAAAACCTAATCTCGAAATACGCCAACCCAACATGTACCTTCGGAGACACCTGTAGTACTCCTTTATAATCACCCAGTTACGTTGTGACGTTTGGTAGCACCCAAAGTGTTCCTCCGGTAAATGGGAGTTGCATAATCTCATAGTTACAGGAACATGTATAAGTCATGAAGAAAGCAATAGCAACATACTAAACGATCAAGTGCTAGGCTAACGGAATGGGTCATGTCAATCACATCATTCTCCTAATGATGTGATCCCGTTAATCAAATGACAACTCTTTTGTCCATGGCTAGGAAACTTAACCATCTTTTATTCACGAGCTAGTCAAGTAGAGGCATACTAGTGACACTATGTTTGTCTATGTATTCACACATGTATTATGTTTCCGGTTAATACAATTCTAGCATGAATAATAAACATTTATCATGGAATAAGGAAATAAATAATAACTTTATTATTGCCTCTAGGGCATATTTCCTTCATCCCGACTCTCTCATCTCCCTTCGCCATTGCTACCATTGTGCTACTCCGCCGCTGCCGAAGCACTGCCGCAGTTGCCTCCCTTGTCGCTATGGCCTAGCCGCGGTCGCCGCTCCACCGAAGAAGCCACTTCTCCACGTCCACCGCCGCGGCTCCGCTGCCTCGCATCGTTGCTGCATCGCCCATCGTCTTCTTCTCCGTTGCCGTAGGGCCCGTCATCTTCTTCTTTGTTGAGCTCATCCTTGCCGTCCCCGCGCCATGGGGCGAAAAGCAGATGGCTGGGGTCTAATATCCATGATGACTACGTCAACTTCCTCCGCACGACGCGGAGGCTACCTCGCTCCGACAACGAGGGCGTGTGCATTCCCCCCGAGCCGAAGATCTCGCCGCGGCCGGAGCCCGGCGAGTACGCCATCTTCCGTGCTCACTTTCTCCACGGCTTCGCGCTCCCGGCCAGCGGCTTCTTCCGGGAGTTTCTTCACTTCCACCGACTGCTACCGCACCACCTCACCCCCAACACGGTGGTGTGCCTCTCCGCCTTCGCCACCTTCTGCGAGGGATACCTTGGTGTCTTGCTGACTATCGAGCTATGGGGTAGGTTCTTCTACCTCAAGTTAGGACGTCGGCAAAGGAGGAGCCAGACCAATGCGGGGCGTGCGTGGTGGTGAGGCGCTTAGGAAGCGGCACGCGCTTCCCGTCGATTCCTCTACATGAGTCGGCCAAGCTTTGGCAGAAGTCATACTTCTACATCCGGAATCTCCGGAACATCGACAACATCAACCTACCGGCCTACGTGCTCGGGCCGCCTGCTGGGTCGCGCGACAACTAGAAATAGCAGCCGCCCAAGTGCCCCTCTACCGGCCCCTATTGTCAGCGTCCTCGCCCGGCTGGAAGAGATGACAAGCCGGGAGGGGCTCCAGCCAGCCGACCTGCTAGTCAGCTTCATCATGCGCCGGGTGTCGCTGCTTCAGCTTCGGTCGCACCTCATCGGCCAGATGAGCGGCCGCCGGGATCCATGTCGGATGTCCACCAAGGAGATGTCGAGGGTGAGGTGGCCCGCTATGCCAATGACATCTTTAACTGCAAGCTCAGCAAGGCGGAGTGGCGTATCGACAAGGAGCCTTACAATCGGGCCAACCCCCCTCCAGTGGTAGGTACCAGATCTGGCTGCTTTATTCGCAATGTTCTTTGTCCCTCCGTCTTGACCAGTTGGCTTTTGCGGCAGCGCTTCGCGGGCCAAGGCACGCCAGCTCCCGGCCACGAGTGGATGTTGGACCGCGACAATAGCGATGTTGAGGATCCCGAGCTGGGGGCGGCCGCCATGGAGGAAGGCGGCAAGGAGGAGGTCGCCGGAGGAGGCGGCGGAGGAGCAAGCGCACCCAAGGCAGGCGGCTCTGCAGGAGGAGGCAGAGGAGGAATCAGCAATGTCCGGGCTTGGACGGACGATGACGAGGGCGACGAGGAGCGGCGCCCGCCTAGGGGGCGCGGGAACCTCTACCCCGCGGCCGGATGCCGCACCCAGTGGGCACAAGCGCCGCTTGGTGGGGAGGTACGGCAGCCACCAGGCCAAGAAGGCCAAACAGGCGGACGCCACCATACAGCACGAGGCCTAGAAGGTGGCCGCCGCCCGGAAGGGGCCCAAGCCCATGCCGTTCACATCTGGGTAAGCGTGCTTGCCGCCCCAACTTCATGTTTTCCTTCTTTCTTGGTGTGTTTCCTTATCTTTGCTTTCTTGTTGAGCAGGACAGCCTTCGCCACCACACGGGCTTCATCTTCCTCGCTGATGGACCCGGTGGACGGCTCCGCGGATGCTCGGCATCCGGATCCTGCTGCTGCTCTCTGGGAAGCACAGGAGAGGAATGCGCAGGAGGCGTAGGATGCCATGGAGAAGGCGCGGGCCGGCGCCCAGTCGGAGGAGCTGACGCAGGCGGAGGCCTGGGCCACGGCGGAAGCGGAGGCGGAGGCGGCGACGAAGGCACGGGCGGAGGCCAACGCCAGGGGCACGGCGGATCCGGCTGGTGGCGAGGTCCCGAAGACCGTCACCCTCGAACAGCCGGAGGTGGAGACGGCGGAGAACCGGACGCCGCCTGGGCAGGCCGGGGTCGACCAGTCGGTGCCGAAGCCCGTGGTCCCCAACACCGTCATCCCTGAGGTGGAGCAGACCCCGAGCGTGTCGGACACGGGCGGACGAGGAGGTGGAGAGCCCAACCAGCCGGAGGCACAACCAGCCGGTGCTGGGCAGGTAGCGGGCTGGGCCTTAGTGGTGCATACCCTTGTGTGATGGCGTGCGACATGGGCGGTGTCAGAGCCAAGGCGGCAGGTGGAGGCCGCGACCTTGGGCTCGCGGGGGGGTGCTAGGGCCAGGAGTGCCGCTTCCTCAGGCTAGGTAGCAGGAGCCAGCCCCGCCGCCTTAAACTTGGTGGTGCGGGAAATGAAGGACCGGTTCCTCACCCAGAACGCCATCCTTCTGAAGGCGACAAAGGAGATGCTGGCTACGTGGTCGGCCGTACGGGTATGTGCATCTTAGTTTTGCTTCTTCATCATGTAATCTTCCGTGGGGGCGCGTCAGCGCACCCACAGGGTGTAGCCCCCGAGTTCCGAGCCGGCTGCTGAGCAAGCGGGTTGGAACTCCAAGGTGTTCTTTTTGTTTGTTGAAATGCTTGTTGTTGTTGCAGGACCTCCACAACATGCGGGTGGCTGCGTACAACACATAGAAACGTACGCTTGCCACCCGGACTACTAAGCTGGCAAAGAGCTGAAGTAAGTAAGCTGACTTCCAGTGGGGCGCGCCAGCGCACCCACTGGGTGTAACCACCGAGATTCGGGCCGACTGCTGAGCAGTCGGTCCGGATCTTCTCCCGCAGCTTATTCTTGGTTTCTGTTGAAGTAGATGGTGACGCCTCCTGCTTGTTTTTCTTTTTAAAGTGGCTACTGCCCAGCTGGTTCGGCGCGTGGAAGATCTTGAAGGCCAACTCCAGGTTGTGAGGCAGGAGCGCGACCAGGCGGCCTCCGCACGCGACCGACTGGAGAAGGAGCTGGCGGACCAGGCCATGCGGCACATGGAGCAGGTCAAAAAGCTGGAGGCGGACAAGGCAGAGCTCAGGGCCTAGTTCGAGACTAAGCGCGCAGAATGGGCCGAGAGGGAGAAGCTCCTCGATGGCGGCTACTCTGTGATCGCGGACATGCTCGATGGTATGCCCTTTTTTCTATTCCGACTTCTTGCCGTCGGCTGCTGCTAGAGGCCGTCTTCTAACGCCCTTGTCTTCTTGTGTGCAGAGTTCCTCCCGGGCCACTCTGTCGCTGTCTACATGGCTATCGAGGCTCAGCGCGAGGAGTCCCGGCGTGAGGGCAAGGAGATTGCGCAAGACCGGCCTCGGACTGTGGGCAAACAGCTCATGGCCATTTGGATGGGCCTCAAGCCAACGCGCTGCCTGCTCCGCCAACTTCGGCGTGCCGGGTCGCAGGTCTTGGAGGCCTTGTGGCCAGGTGGCCCGATCCCGCGGACTCCTAGTCGGACGGCAGACTGGCTAGAGGTGGCGGTCAACCGGCTCGAAGCCTGGAAGAGCTCCACGACGCGAGCTGGGGCCGCCAAGGCGCTGGAGTTCGTCAAGGCCTGGTACCCTGGCGTGCGCCTAGCGCAGCTAGCGACCTTCTGCCAGGAGGCGCTGACGGAGCTGGCGGTGGAGCACGAGAACATCACCATCCGGGCATCGGCCCTCACCGACTACGCTGACATTGACGCCTTCTTCCCAGAGCGGGCATATGACGGCGCCGTTGTTCCTCCGTCCTGGTTTGGTCTGAACCTGTCGGACGGGGAGGACTCGGCGGAGGAGATCACCTCCAGCGATGAAGGCGACGAGGATGTTGAGGACGAGGAAGGCAGCTACGTCGCTCCAGACGCGGAGCGACCAGCCGGACTCGGCCCGACCCAACGCCGACTAGCGACCTGCCGGAGACCACATCAGCCGCCGCCGACAGTCAAGCTGAGACTCCGCAGCCGGAAGCCCCACCAGCCGGAGCTACGCCTGCCGCCGACCAGTCCGCGCAGCCCGAGGGGCCGCCCGCCTAGATGGCCTGTTTATCTTTTTTCAAGTTTTTTTTGTCTTCGTGTTTGAAAACAATGTCAGTTATGCGCAATTCCACCCACTAGGGGTGTATTTTTAAACTTGATGAATGTTGGCCTTGGGCCCTTTTGCAATGTACAAAGTTTAAATCCCCACATTGTTGCATGTGTTGCTTGGTTCTAGCTTGAATTTGGTTTTCTCTCTTTGGCTTTTTCCTTTGCCGCATTCCTTTGGCTGCCTCCCTGCCAGCCGGACAACAGCTCTGCGGTCTGTGGCTGGGTCAGGGACTTGGTCGTTTAGAACGGGCAAGTTACTTCAGCCACGTAGAGCGTAACTAATCGAGCAAGAAGCCGGACGAGGTAGGCGAGAGGCCGGCTTGTCCCTAGTTGGCGTTTTTCCTTAGTCGATTTTCATGTGGACAGTATTTCCGGCCTTTGGCTCTTGCCAGTCGGACAGCCGCGCTGCGAGCTATTACTTGGAACAAAGAGAGGGCTTTGGCGTCGGCACACTACTAGTTGGCTCCGGCTGGTGCGAACTTAGGCCAAGGCGGCGAGCCCCCGGGCCGGCTGACCGAAACCCAAACGGGACAAGAGTATATTAAAAACTCAAATCATGGCATAAGCTTATCTCATAGATAAAAAAGGTAGCCCCCGAGTGCATCTCGGGGGACCTGAGGTCTTTACTTAATACAAAAGTTGGCATGGTACATACGCTCGCATCAATTGTAAAATGGACGGAGTAGGTTCGCGTTCCATGGCCGATCTGTTTCTTCGCCGGTTGTGCTTCTCTTGCGCGCCTTGGGCTTTTGGGCGTCGATGAGGTAGTACGAGTCGTTGGTCAGAGCCTTGTTGATGATGAAGGGGCCTTCCCAAGGTGTTGCGAGTTTGTGCGGGCAGGTTAATCGCACGATCAGGCGGAGCACAAGATCGCCTTCGCGGAATGTACGTGGCTTGACCTTCTTGTTGTGGTAGCGCGCAGGCTCTGGTGGTAGATGGTGGACCGGCTGCATGCTAGCAAGCGGGCCTCTTCTAGAAGGTCGACGTCGTCTTCTCGCGCCTCCTTTGCTTCTGCCTCCGTGTACACAGTGACGCGAGGCGAGTCGAACTCGATATCCGTGGGGATGATAGCCTCGGCACCGTACACGAGGAAGAAGGTCGTAAATCCGGTTGATCTGTTGGGCGTGGTTCGAGGACTCCAGAGGACCACCGGCAGCTCGTCAATCTAGCAACCGGCCGGTCGTTCCAATGTCTTGATCAGGCGGGGCTTGATGCCAGACAGGATGAGGTCGTGTCCTCTCTCCACCTGGCCATTTGACTGCGGATGGGCAACAAACGCTAGGTCCAGCCGGATACCCTGGTTTGCACAGAAATTGGCCAAGGCGCCTTTGGAGAAGTTGGTGCATTGTCGGTGATGATGTTGTGGGGAATGTTGTATCGGACGATGATGTCGGCGATGAACGTGAGGGCAGTCAGACCGTTTAGCTTCTTGATTGGCTTGGCTTCTATCCACTTGGTGAATTTGTCCACAGCGACCAGCAAATGAGTCATGCTGCCGCGTGCTGTCTTGAAAGGACCCACCATGTCCAAACCCCACACGACAAACGGCCAGGTGATGGGGATGGTCTTGAGGATAGAAGTCGGCTGGTGTTGCTTGGTGCTGAACTTCTAGCACCCTTTGCACTTCTTGACCAACTCTTTGGTATCGTCCAAAGCAGTCGGCCAGAAGAAACCATGGCGGAAGGCTTTTGCTACGAGAGCCCTGGAGGCGGCATGGTGGCCACATTCGCCCTGGTGAATGTCTCTGAGAATCTCCATGCCCTTCTCCGGCTCCATGCAGCGCTGATAAACGCTGGTCACGCTCCGCCTGGTGAGCTCTCTATTGACGATGGCGTAGGCGCCTGCTCGGTGCTGGATCTGTCGGGCTAGCACTTTGTCAGCTGGTAGCACGCTGCTTACCAGGTAATCACGGATGGGCTGCGCCCAAGATGGGGCCGTCACCACTGTGAAGACAACAACTCGCACGAGGGTGGCCAGGTTGGGAGGCGGCGGGCTGGAGTCGGCCGCTCCTGGTGGTCCGATGAAGTCCCCGGGCCGCTTGGTGGGGTTCCTGGTCCCGGTGCTGGAGGTGCAGCCCCAGGCCGCCTACTGAAGCGACCGGGCCGACTGCTGAAGTCCCCGGGTCGGCTATTGAAGTCCCCAAGCCGGATCCGACTACTCTAGGGTCAGTCAACACGAAGATGGAGTCGGACTCCGACGAAGGTTTCATGGATGGTTTGCGCAGGCACTCGAGGGAGACGCCGGCTGGTATGGCCTGCCGGGTGGAGCCAATGCGGGCGAGGGCGTCCGCTGCATTGTTGTCGGCTCATGGCACGTGGAGGAACTCGCACCCTTCAAAGTGCATGCTCATCTGCTGGACGAGGAAGCGGTAGCTTGCCATGTTGGCGTCCTTGGCATCCGAGTCGCCGGACGATTGCTGGACCACCAAGTCCGAGTCGTCGTAGCAGAGGATGTGGCGGATGCCGATTTCTTTGGCCAGTCGGAGCCCAAAGATGAGCGCCTCGTACTCGGCTACGTTGTTGGAGGCGGCGAAGTGGATCTGCAGCGTATACTTCAGCTTGTCGTCTTTTGGATAGGTGAGGACGATGCCGGCTCCCAAGATGGAGTGCATCTTTGAGCCGTCAAAGTGCATCCACCAGTACGTAGAATCCGGTGCTGGCGGCAGGTACTGGGACTCGGCCCAGTCGACGAGGAAGTTGGCCAGTGTTTGGGACTTGATGGCGATGCGGGGCTGGTAGAGGATGGTGTGGGAAGCCAGCTCGATGGCCCACTTGGCCACCTGGCCTGAGGCATCACTGTTGACCATGATCGGCAAGGGGGGCGGTGCAGACAACCGTGATGGATTTCTCTTGGAAATATTGCTTCACCTTCTTGGCGGCAAAGTACATGCCGTAGCACATCTTCTGGTAGTGGGGGTAGTTCTGCTTGGAGGCGGACAAGACCTCACTCAGATAGTACACTGGCCTCTAGACCAGCTGCACCTTGTCGGCTTCTGGGCACTCGACCACGATCACCGTGCTGATGACTCGATTGGTGGCGGCGATGTAGAGGAGCATCGGTTCCTTAGCAGTTGGAGCCGCCAGGATAGGCTGCGTGGACATCATGCGCTTGAGCTGGAGAAAGGCTTCGTCCGCCTGGTCGTTCCACTCTAAGCAAGTGGTTTTCTTCATGAGCTGGTACACGGCGAGTGCCTTCTCACCCAGCCGACTGATGAAGCGGCTGAGGGATGCCAGGCACCCGGTGAACTTTTGGACGTCACGCAACTTGGTGGGTCTCTCCATCCACTCGATGGCCTTGATCTTCATGGGGTTGCACTCGATGCCGCGTTCAGATACAAGGAAGCCAAGGAGCTGGTTGGGTGGTACTCCGAAGACACACTTTTCCGAGTTGAGCTTGATTTGAAAATGGCGTAGATTTTCAAAGGTCTCCTTGAGATCCTCCAGGAGGGTGCCGCGCTTCTCCGTCTTCACCACAATGTCATCCACATAGACGTGGGCATTGCAGCCGAGTTGTTCCAACAAGCACTTCTGCATGCATCGTTGGAAGGTGGCACCGGCATTCCTCAAGCCGAACATCATGGTGATGTAGCAGAAGGCACCGAATGGTGTGATGAAGGCGGTCTTCAAGCGGTCGGCCAGATCTAGCTTGATCTGGTGGTAGCCGGAGTACGCGTCCAAGAAGGACAGTAGCTCGCAGCCGGCCATGGAGTCTATCACTTGGTCGACCCGTGGCAGAGCAAACGGATCCTTGGGGCAGGCTTTGTTGGGGCTCGTGTAGTTGATACACATGCGCCACTTGTTATTCTTCTTCAAGACGAGTACTGGATTGGCAAGCCAGTCTGGGTAGAACACTTCCATGATGAAGCCGGCTGCTAGAAGCCGGTCGATTTCTTCACCAATGATCCTTCTCTTCTCTTCTGATAGGCTGTGGAGGGGTTGTTTGACCAACTTAGCATCTGGCCTCACATGTAGTTTGTGCTCGGCGAAATCCGTCGGGACACCCGGCATGTATTTGGGAGACCATGTGAAGATGTCTCGATTCTCACGAAGGAAATCTACAAGCTCGCCTTCCTATTTGCTGTCGAGGTTAGTCCCCACGACAGCAAACCTCTCCGGGTGCACCGGGTCCAAGGCGATCTTCTTGGTTTCCTTGGCCGGCTAGAAGGAGCCCCCTACTGCCGTCTCCTTGGGATCAGTCGGCACGGCTGGCTGCTCGCCGGACATGGCTACCATCCAGTCAAGGAGATGCTTCTCTTGAGCGATGACGAGAGACTCGGCCAGCCAGCTGCAAGCGGTGGCACAATCTAGCGACTTCTGGTAGTCGCCGGCAATGGTGATGATGCCCTTGGTACCCGGCATCTTGGCCTTTAGGTAGGCATAGTGCGGGACCATCATGAATTTGGCCAGCACAGGGCGGCCCAAGAGCGCATGGTAGGGGCTGTCCAGGTCGACCACCTCGAACCAGATCGGTTCGCAGCGGAAGTGGTTCTTGTCGCCGAACAGGACATCGGTCTTAATCTTGCAGATTGGAGAGCAGGAAAGGCCGGGAACTATGCCGTGGAAGATAGTCCGGCTGGGCTGAAGCTGCTTGGCCTTGATTCCCAACCGCTCCATGGTCTCGCGGTACAGGATGTTGATGCTGCTGCCGCCATCTATCAGAACTTGGCCGAAGCGGCAAGTCCACCTCTCTGTTGAGAAGGTTGATTCCAGCACCAAGGCGTATGCACCCAGCGAGGGCATCATGGCCGGGTGGTCAGCTTGCCTATAGGTGATGGGCCTCTCGGACCAATGCAAGAAGTTCCCGTCCCTTTATATCCCGGAGAAATTGAAGCAATGGACAACACTTCTCAAATTTTTGGAAGTTAAATATATTTGGCTTCAGTTAGACAAAGGTTGAACTCCTCAAAAACAACCCTTTGAATAAAAATAAAGCCTTCTAGGGCTTCTGATAGAGATGCACATAATGTGTGTCGTGGTAATATCTCGACAGACGCCAGGGGTGGCTTATCATGGTAGGGGCCATGAGATCGTCGTCGGGTCCTGGAAGCAGGAGTGGGCACAAGCTCGTACGTACATGAGATCTACCCAGGTTCAGGGCTCTCCTAAGAGATGAAACACCTACTCCTGCTCTGTGGGGTCTCCGCATGCTCGCTATATAGCAAAGAGTACAATGGTGCTCCTAGAGCTGTTTGGCTAGAGGAGGAAGAAGGGCAAGGCTAGCACTCTTCTCCCCTAGCTATGGTGTGTGGAATGGTATGGAGGGAACTGATGTGTGAACCCTTTGCATGGGTGTGGCCTGGGGGGGTTTATAAGCTAACCCCCCCCCCCCCCCAGGGGTACAATGGTATTCTGGCCAGGTGGTGGGTCCCGGTTGGCAGCGTATATGGAGGCCGGATTCTTCGCCGGCTGCTAGGGCCCGCGTCTGGTGGGCCCTGCCGGCTGCCGAGGAACTGGCCGACAAGTGGGGCCTGCCGCCTGCGGGCACCATGGGCGGCTCTTCACTGTTGTGTCGTCCGTGCTGACGGAGGCTATGTCGGCATGCCATGGCTACAGTGCCGCACCGGGCGGGTCGGCGGCCGCGTGGCGGCGCTTATTGTAGCCATGCGTCTGGGATTCGGGGGAGGCATGGCGCACTGTGGCCATGCCCCAGCTTGTCTCTTGGTCGGGCTCAGACTCCGAGGGAGGGGCGGACCACGTGCTAGGAGCTGGCCCGTGCCCTCGCCGCCTTCTAGAGTGCGCCGTCTTCTTGGGGGGCGGGCCTCTAGTTCCAGCCGCCTTCTTGGGGTCCGCCGTCTTCTAGGAGGCAGCCATCTAGTTCCGTCCGGCCTTGGAGGCCGGCCTTGCAACCAGTCAGATTGAGGGGTTTGGCCAGCCCCGATGTCTTGAAATGTGGTTAAGTATTGATGAGGCTACCCGGGGTCTATCCCCCGACAATGTGATATTAGGCCTAGAGTAGAGCTCGAGAAGAAGTGCAGGATTTGAGGGGAGAGCACACGTGACGGCTCCTCAGTTTGATTAGTAGCAGAAACCACCTTTGCAACAATGTGAGCTTCACCATCTAATCTAGGAGAGCCGAGGGTTGAGAGGAGATACTCCATGAAAATAAAATAAGGTGCGCTCTACACTAAACAATTCAGGTCTCGTACAAAGTTCAGAAGAGTGACACCACTTAGGATTCACCAAAAAAAGAACACTTATCCTAATATTGCCAAACAATCCGGTCCTCACAACGATCTGAGCAATACTTTCCAACGCATGCTATCGTCGCATCAACTCATCGTTGTTGCTAGGCCTATTTCGTTGGCATCCCAGATATCAGCCAGTCTTGCCTTGCTCATTAACTATGTAGTACAAGTCCCAAAAATCAAGTGGCTAAAGGAACAGACTCAAACCATCAGTCCTCCCAAAATATTAAGGGTAATTCTGCTAACGGTCGATCAATTTCAGTCATGTTAAGAACATTTATAGCTCTACAATATGAAGTCAAGACGATCATCGGCCACGGCTGATGAGCCTCGATATCTGCTCAAAGAACACATGAGACTACGCTTAGGCCGGTGGACTGGAGGAGGAGACCAAAGGAGAGGAAGAAGATCGCCATTAGGCCGACGTCAAGAGGGTGGCTCGCGGGAGCGGGAGAAGGAGGATGAAGGAGAGAGGAAGAAGATACAGATGGAATACGGTTGGCACCGTCGAGATTATGCTTTTGGCTCGGAGGGCATCATGGGCCGCACGCCTCCTCCCACTTGATGGCTGTAGTAGATCAGCAAGAACACGGGGGGAGGGGATCAGGGCGGTTGGCAGGGTACTCCTCTTTGCCGGTTAGTGGGGAAGTATGGTGTAGAGAAGAGAGGGTGTCATGTCAAAGGTGAGGTGGGCGTCATCCGGTTTTAAAGAAGAGGGATCTAGCGAGAAATGTCCCGCTACGACGAGAAACCGGGGGAGGAGTGAAGGGTCCGACAGGAAAAGAGAAGGGTGCGTCGTGGTGGGTTGGGGGGGGGGGGGGTTGTGCCCGCGTGTTACATATAATATCGCAGATAGTCTAGACACCACTGTTCTTCCCCACATATGTTTTGGATTTGGGGAGTCCGGACTGTCAGGACCATAGAATTTTTGGGAGCCTGTTGGACGCCTGTTTGATGACGAACATGTCAGATGTATGAGAAAAAAATGAGTGTCAACTTTGAAGACAACATTGTATTCTGTGGCAACGCACGAATATTCTACTAGTTTTAATTTTGTGGGCCAATGCAAAGATGCGACTTCGTTCGCCTGCATCCATACGTGGATCCGACAGCGAGACGCGTCGCCATCAGACGGCTTGCGTGGCGGCCTATCACCCAGGCCGACGCCTACCGTTGATCGCTGCTTATAAAACTAAAATGTAGCAGATCCTTCCACCACCGACTTCTGGCGGTGAAAGGAATTGCGGCGTTCGCAGCCGCAGGCTACTACTCCCTCCTTCCATCTATATAGGGCCTCATGCATTTTTCAAGACCGCCTTTAACTATTGACAAGACTAATAGTACATAAGATGCATAATATAAAAATTATATCATTGGAAGCTCCTTTCACATACGAAATTGGTGGTATACTTTGTGTAAGTTGCATGTCATGTATTATTGCTCTAACATTTGGTTAAAGTTAGCCTCAAAAAATGTATTAGACCCTATATAGATGGAAGGAGGGAGTAGTACAAATTAACATCAAGCTTAGTTTACTTTTCTCAAAGATGAATAAGTTGTTTTGAGTTTTTTTTTAAACGCACAGACAAGGTGGTCGACTGGGCCTTATAAGCACACTAGCCAACCAAGCTCCTCGAGTCTGTTAAATCCTCTCAAGCAAACCATATACGAATTTAGCATACAAACTACATATTGTAGAATCGAATCAATGCACGCAGATCCCATCGGGTCGGTGGACCAACTTTAGTTCATCTCTACATACATCTGCATCTGCAATTTTTCATTCATTGGCCGCTCATGGAGCGGTCGACAAGCATGCATGCATGGCTACGTGTACATGCATTATTGAGTGGCTGCATCATGCATACGTACGTACTAATAACTACAAAAATGAACAAAAACTAAAGGCACAAGGTTGTCGGCGACGGCGAGGGTTCACAAGCGGACCCCTTTGCTGCAAGCAGAAAAAAAAATACATGACAAAACCAGCGCGCCCGGAACATGGGGCAATGCGCTTCAAGCCTAGCCGCCAGCTTTGTCTCCACCTGGCCCGGTTGGAACTGGATGACTTTATCAATTTACTTCCTCCGTTTCTAAATATAAATCTTTTAAGACATTTCACTATAGGCTACATACGGAGCAAAATGAGTGAACCTATACTCTAAAAGACGTCTATATATATCCGAATGTAGTCTCTATAGTGTAATGTCTAAAAAGACTTATATTTCGGAACGGAGGGAGTGCATTTTTAACACAATACATATGCACATACATCCACCCCTATGAACTCATGCACATACATCATACTCCTATGAGCACTTTCAAAAGAGTGAGACGACACATCATACGAGGACGGAGAAGACCCAGCGGCCTCGCCGCCGACGCCGACCCCGTCCGACCTGTTTTATGAATTTTTCAGTTCGGGTTACGACGAAGCCGAGGTTGCCACGATGGTAGACTCGGTCTTGCCGGTGGACGATCCGGCGAGGGTTGGGCTCCACGCGGGAGAGAGGAAGGAGATGGTCCGTCGAGCTGTTCACCGGAGAACGGCGGCGACGGCAATCAGGCCATGGAAGGGTCCTCTCTCGAAGGTTAGTCTTCCCAATCTTACGCTGTTTGATTTGATTAAGCCAGATTCATGGATTACGATTCAAAGGAAAAAGAGACCTGGGCGCCGAGCGAGTGTTTCCCGAACGCCGGCTGCGGCCGTGGCGGCGCGGCCGGCTGGGCAACCGATTGAGATCGCGATCGCTTGGGCGCAACGTTTGAAATCGCTGCTGGGCCACGAGCTGGGTGCGCCAGGGGGTGGGCCGGTTCTGAGTGAGCCGGGCCTGCGTGTAGTTGGGCCGGGGCTAGCTGGGTATGAGGCCCAGTCTACCCCGATCACTATGTCGCTTCCTCCTATCGCCCCATGCACGATCAATCATCGAGTTCGTCTGCAGTCGCTGCGGTCTAGGGTTTCTCGTCGAGGCCGGCCTGGGTTTTGTGATCGCGGTGCAGAGCGGGCAAGACGCATCCCCCCACTCCAGGCCATTGCTGGCCGAGGAGTTGTGCCGCCTCCAGCCAAGAGTGCCTCCGCGGGTGCTGCTGGCCGCGGAGGGCAGGCGCCGCCGCCGGGTCCTGGCCGTGGCGGAAACGGCCCGCCACCGGGTGCTGGTCGAGGTGGGAACGGCCCAACGCCGGGGACTGGCCGCGGTGGGGGTGCCCCGACGCCGGGTGCTTGTGCCGGCAGGGCAGCTACAGAGGGGAACGGCCCTAGGCCGCATGCGGCTAGCGAGGCGACCGGCATTGGCGCGGTTGGTCGAGGCTCTGGTCTCCCGGGCGCTAGACCCCCGGCCCCGATGGTGGTGCCGCAGCCGGTGATGGGTCGTGATGGTGTGAATCCTCGACCCCCGGTGCTGAACCCGACCTCGTCTGCTGCTGTGGGCAGGGGTGTGCTTGGTCCGAGGCCGCCGCCCCCTGCGGCTGGCCTGCAGCCTCGACCGGCGACACCTCAGTCTGGCGCGAGGACGCCTCACTTTGTCGCCCGGCAGTCGCAAAATCGAGTTGTGTTGGTGCTGACGCAGGCACCGCCGTCGCAAACTTCGGCGGGTGGAGTTGATACGGCTGCGCCTCGTGGCCAGTGGGGTGATGACGGTTATAATGCGTATGGAGATGGTCAGCACCGGGGATCCTCGTCCACGGGTGGTGGTCGGGGGTATGCCTGGCAGAGTGATGGTTCGGTTGAGAGGCCTTTCATGGGTCCGACAGGAGGCTTTGTTGAGGGGGCATCCGGTCCGGGAAATCGACACTGCGGTGGTTTCCGTGGTCATCATGGTGGCCGAGGCGGTCGAGGTGGCCGGTATCATCCACGACAGCCTCATCCGACCGTTGTGGTCAAGCAGACGGCCGCTGGCGGGGCTGTCGAGGAGTCTGGGTTGTCTGCCCAGGCTATGGAGGTGGTGACGGCACTCGCTGATGTCGAGGTTCCTGGGAATGTAGGCTCGGGGTCTGTGTCTATGGAGGCGTCGGATAGGGCTGATCCGGACAGGGCATCCAAGTGGGCGCGCAAGAAGGAAAGAATGTTGTGTTATCGTTGTGGCGAGAAGGGCCATTTTATAGCTGAGTGTTTGGCGGTTTTGTGTGATACTTGTGGCAAACCAGCCCAGGACTCGGGGGAGTGTCCGCTTTTGAGGGATCAGTCACCGTCACTTATGATGTATGGAGTGTGTTGTCCTGAACTCACGTTCTTTGAGTCTCCAAATGAGAGGGAGGCTCCTGATGAGGCTCAGAGTATGACTGCTGGGATTGTCAAAGTGACTAGAGGAGAAGTCTCTGAGACCCAGATTGTGCAGCGGCTCCGGGAGCTAGCTCCAGGGGACTTCCATTGGGAGATCGTCAGTCTCGAGGCAAACTTATTTAGGGTTGAATTCCCGTCGGTGGAGGATTTGCAGAGGCTGCTGAGTTTTGGGATGTGCAAAGTGCTAGGTACAGATGGCATCCTCGAGTTCCATGAGTGGAAGTTGGTGGAGCCTAAGGGTAAGCCTCTTACCCAATCTTGGCTGCGTTTCTCTGGGGCTCCTTTGAAGCCTATGCAGGATGCTAGGGTCGTTGCTAGCTTGGGCATCATGGTTGGAAAAACTGAGTGAGTGGACATGGCCTTCACTAGAGCTCATGGGGTAGCTCGGCTACTGGTTAGTATTTTGGACACTGACTTCGGGCCTGATGTGGTTAAGTGGTCATATCGAGGCCAGATTTACAGCCTTGGATTGAGTTTGAGGATGATAGCTTGTTCGCTGAGGCAGATACCGAGACTGATGTTGATATGCACGAGGGTGATGATGGCGCGGGAGCAAAGGAGACTCCGGTCGGTGATCCTGGACGAGAGTTGTCCAAGGGACAGGGGTCTGTTTCTCAAACGACTGGGGATGGGACGGCTCCACCCTCCTCGGTGCCTATGACCACTCTGAGATTTGGGTCTCTCGAGCCTGCTTCTGCACCTTCGAGATTGTGGAGTGAGCGAGTGGAGTCTTTCGAGGCTTTTGAGCACACGTTACCCGCTTTGGGTTGTGAGGATGCTACGTGTCCCGTCCTTGGGACTTCGCCGATCTCGGTCAGGGGAGAGGAGGAGGAGGCTCCTACCCACGTTGGTGTTCCTTCTCAGACTGAGGGTCCGGCTGTGCAAGTGTTTCCCTTGGGAGGGGGTCCGGGGCTAGTGTGCTCGGCTCCCTTTCCTCCTGGCACGACGGAGCTGCAGGCGGCAGTTCCGGTCGCTGAAGGGGGCTCGGGGCGGGTGGCCTTGGAGTCCTCTTCTCCTATCGCGCCGGCGAGGTGTCGGTGATGGAGGCTTTATCTTCGGGAGGGGTCCGGGGCAGGTGGCCTCGGCACCCTCTTCTCCTCTCGCTTGGACGGAACTGCAGGCGGCAGTACCGGTCCCTAGAGGGGGCCCGGGGCAGGTGGCCTCGGGGCCTCCTCCTTCGGTGTCTAGGGTGGCCGGCCCTCCGTTGGCACCGGCGAGCAGCTCTTGCCGGCAGGCTGGGTTGGGTGGGGAGCTAGGGCAGGCGGCCTATGTTACCCCATCAACCGGCTTGGTGCCATCTCCCTGCCGTGGGGACCGGCTAAGTGTTCGGGGTGAGGCAGGAGGCCCCTCCTCGGGCAACTTCACTCGGGAGGAGGTGATTGCGTTTGGCGGGATTCTGGATCCAGTCTCTGAGGGACGATATACAACAGCGGTGCGCCATGAGGGCGGCCAAGCTTCATGACGTTGAGGTCACTACTGGTATGTCGGTTAATACTTCTAATTCCATCTTGCATTTTTCAAACGATGAGATTGTTGATAATACAAACCAATTAGGAATGTCACTAGGTAGTAATGAGATGGTGAAATTTTCAAATTCCGTTAATGATTTACTTGATTTAGAAGCCGAGGGCTTTAGAAATGATTCGTAACTTAGCAGCGGTCAAACCCATGAATGATTCTGATATTGATGCTTTGGGGGTTCGGGTGCTGGATAATTTTTGTGCGGATCTTGCTAATCCCATCTCTGAGCCTAAGGAGGAGGATGAGAGTTTTGAGAATGCTCTAGTAAGACCTCTGAGCCTGGTTGTGAGGACCGGCTGGAGAGTAAGACCAGTCCTAAACGCAAATGGAAGCGGAAGATCTACCCGGCGTCCGCAGTGCGTAGGAGTGCTAGGATCCGCACGGCTAAAAAATTCCATGACGAGATATGAAAGGAATCTTTTGGAATATCAGAGGTCTCAAAGACTTGGCTAAAAGAAGGTTTCTTGCGGAAGCGTCTATCGATCATAGGTTGGACTTTATTGCTTTGTCGGAAACTGGTCGAGATAATTTCTCGCCACAATTTCTCAATACTTTATCAGGTGGTATTGATTTCGACTGGCACTGTCTGCCGCCGCGAGGAAGATCGGGTGGGTTCTTACTCAGTGTTAGATGCGAGTCTCTCGAAGTCTGAAGTGTGGTCATGGGAGATTTTTCTGTTAAGTTTAGGGTGCGCTCGAAGGCTGATGGGTTTGATTGGGCTCTGGTGGCGGTCTACGGTGCCGCACAGCCAGAATTCAAACTGGATTTCTTGGATGATCTAGTTAGGGTTTGCGGTTCTGAGTAGCTACAATCCTAGTGGGGGGATTTTAACATCATTAGGAGGCGTGATGATAAGAATAATGATAATTTTGACGGGAGATGGTCGTTCATGTTTAACACTATCATTGAAAGCTTGGATTTGAGAGAGATTGAGCTTTTGCGTAGGAAGTTCACTTGGGCTAACGCGATGCCAAATCCAATGTTTAAAAAGTTGGATCGTGTACTGGCAAGTGTAGAATGGGAATAGAAGTTTCCCTTTGTTACAGTTCAGGCACTCTCTCGTGGTATTTCTGACCACACGCATCTATTTCTTGACTCTGGTGAGGCCTCCCACTTGGGCAACAAAAATTTATTCTCGTTCGAGCTTGCTTGGTTTGAAAGAGAAGGCTTCCTTGATCTCGTAGCCAGAGAGTGGGCTAAGGATGCAGGAGGTAGGACTACGCTTGAGCGCTGGCAGAATAAGATTAGGCACCTGAGAAGTTTTCTACGTGGGTGGGCTAAGCATCTTAGCGGGATTTATAAGGTTGAAAAGGAACGGCTCCTTACCCTTATTCAGTCCTTAGATGTAAAAGCAGAAACCACGGTTCTGCCAGCCGCAGAGCTTCATGCCAAGCTTGACGCAGAGATGAGGCTAAAAGAACTTCTTCGTGAAGAAGAATTAAAGTGGGCGCTGCAGGCCAAGGTCCGAAGAGTTGTCCAAGGGGACGCGAACACTCAATTCTTCCACATGATCGCCAATGGCAAACACAGGAAGAAGAGGATCTTTCAGCTTGAACAAGATGAAGGAACGATTATCGGTCAGGAGAACCTAAAATTATACATTACTAAGTATTACAACAAGTTGTTTGGACCCCCAGAGGATAACTGTGTGTCTCTGGATGAGTCTAGGGTTGAGGATGTGCCTCAACTTACTGCTGTTGAGAATGATATCTTGGCAGCTCCTTTTTCTGAAAAGGAGGTATTCGAAGCCATCTCGCAAATGAAAAATAATAAAGCTCCCGGCCCGGATGGATTCCCAGTTGAGTTTTATGAGAAGTGCTGGCATATTATTAAAGGGGACCTGTTGCCGATGTTCCATGATTTGTTCTCGGGGCAGCTTTAGCTTTTTCAGCTAAATTTTGGTATGATAACCATCCTTCCTAAGAAAACAGAGGCTGTGAGAATCGAGCAATTCAGGCCCATCTGTCTTCTCAATGCTAGTTTCAAAAATTTTACAAAGGTCAGAACGATTAGGCTCACACGGATTGCGCATGCTGTAGTGTAGCCTACTCAAACTGCTTTCATGCCGGACAGGAACATCCTTGAAGGGGTTGTGGTCCTTCATGAAATGCTCCATGAGATTCACACGAAAAAACTTGATGGAGTTATTTTCAAGGTGGATTTCGAGAAGGCGTACGATAAAGTCAAATGGTCGTTCCTTCAACAGGCCTTACACATGAAGGGTTTTGATGAAGCTTGGCGACGCCAAGTAGAATCTTTCAGCAAAAAGGGAGTGTTGGAATTAAAGTGAATGACGATATAGGTCATTATTTCCAGACACACAAGGGCCTGAGACAAGGTGATCCCATGTCTCCTATCTTGTTCAACATTGTCATTGATATGTTGACGATCCTGATAGGAAGGGTAAAGGAGGTCGGTCAGGTGGGTGGCTTGGTGCCTCATCTAGTTGATGATGGTGTGTCCATCCTGTAGTACGCTGATGATACAATCATCTTCATGGAGCACGACTTGGCAAAAGCGAGAAATATGAAGATGGTGTTATGCTTATTTGAACAATTGACTAGATTGAAGATTAACTTTCATAAAAGAGAGTTGTTCTGCTTTGGTAGAGCCAAGGACGGACAAAAGGCTTATAGGCAATTGTTTGGATGTGAATTGGAGGCTTTACCTTTTACATACCTAGGTATACCCATTCACCATCGTAAGCTAACAAACAGAGAGTGGAAGTGCATCGAGGATCAGTTTGAGAAGAAACTGAGTTGCTGGAAAGGAAAACTCAAGTCATATGGAGGCCGATTAATTCTTATTAATTCGGTGCTCACGAGTATGCCTATGTTTCTCTTATCCTTCTTTGAAGTCCGAGTTGGGGTAAGGGAAAGGCTGGACATCTATCGATCCCGATTCTTCTGTCAGAGTGACAAACTTAAGAGAAAATACCGACTCGCCAAATGGGATATCATCTGTCGACCAAAGGACTAGAGGGGCCTTGGTATCGAGAATCTTGAAGTCAAGAACAGATGTCTTCTCAGTAAGTGGTTGTACAAGCTGTCAGTTGAGACTGAGGCAACGTGGGCACAGATTCTCCGTAGTAAGTATTTGCAGTCCAAGACTTTGTCCCAGGTCACAGTCAGACCAACTGACTCGCCGTTTTGGAAGGGGCTTATGAGAGTCAAAGCTGCCTTCTTTAATAGAACAAAGTTTATTGTCGGTAATGGCAACACCACTCACTTTTGGGAGGATACTTGGCTTGGTGAAACGCTATTGGCGCTCTAGTATCCGTCCATGTATCGTATTGTTCAGCGTCGTGATTCTCTTGTTGCGACGATTATGCAGTCCATTCCCCTCAATATTCAGTTTCGGAGGGTGCTTGTTGGCGACCGGTGGGAAGCACGGCTTCATTTGGTGAGTAGACTGATGGAGGTTCAGCTAGCTCATCAGCCCGATCAGTTGTGTTGGAAGCTTACTAGGTCTGGAGAGTTTACAGCCAAGTCGATGTATATCGATGTCATTAACTCTAGTATTATTCCTAGTTCCAAACATGTTTGGAAAGTCAAAGTTCCTTTGAAAATTAAAGTGTTTATGTGGTTTGTGCATAAACAAATAATTTTAACAAAGGACAATTTGGTTAAGCGCAACTGGACAGGATCTACTAGGTGTAGTTTTTGTGATCGGGACGAGACTATCAAGCACCTCTTCTTTGATTGCCCATTGGCGAGAGTTTTGTGGCGCACCGTGCAAATTGCCTTTAACATTACTCCTCCGAATTCGGTCAGTATGTTATTTGGAACGTGGCTTGTTGGGATAGAGTCTGAAACAGCTAGACACATTCGTGTAGGAGTATGTGCATTGTTATGGGCAATTTGGAACTGCCGAAATGATTTGGCTTTTAACAGAACAACAACTATTCATTTTTTGCAGGTTTTATTTTGGGCTACCGCACTGATCCGTACGTGGTCCTTACTCACTCCGACGGAGGCTAGGGAGCGTTTGGTTACTGGATCTGTCCGGTGGGAGATGGTAGCGCGGGATATCTTCAACTGGTTTGGATGGCGGTCATGTAATAGGATAGGCGATTAGTTTACCTATCTTTTGTTATGCCAACCGGTTGTGGCTTTTCGACCTTCAGTTCTTGGCGTTGTGGCTCTGTGTGAGCTTGTCATTTTTTCTTTTTTGCAAGACATTAAGACCTTGTTGAACCTTTTTTTATCTATAAATGTGGCCGTATGCATCGTTCTGATACAGAGGCCGGGGAGTCCCCCCTTTTCGAAAAAAACTCTTAAGATTGACGAAGTCGTCACAGACGCCTTCGTAATCGACGAAGGTCTCCTTGCACTGAATGCACATTGCTCGATGGTCTGAAATAAATCCAGAAAAATATGACCATCAGTGTCAAGTATAGTACTTGAATCGTGGTGAGTTGGTTCCACCACAAGAAACCTGGTATATTATAATTAGCACATCAGAGCCCAACTTTTAGATCCCCGATTATTGGTAAACAACTCTGTGATCAATGAGCGCGGGCGACTCGGTGCATTCTCATCCATGATCTTCATAATTACTTGAAAGTGGTGGATGTACAAATTGGAATATATGAGCATTTGACTAGGCTAATTTGACCCCTCTTTTTTTCACGGACATGTCCGTACAGGGTGTGTCCACTTCAAACTCATATTTGCCCGTGCACGTAGCCATGCTCCTAGCTGTCCGCCCGCACCAAGGAGGACAAAGTGAAAGGTCCAGTTGGAGATGCTCTAAGAAGGGCCCAATGGGAAGGAGGGGGAAATACAACAATGTTGACA
Source organism: Triticum aestivum (assembly GCF_018294505.1). Taxonomy (NCBI): domain Eukaryota; kingdom Viridiplantae; phylum Streptophyta; class Magnoliopsida; order Poales; family Poaceae; genus Triticum; species Triticum aestivum. Next base: position 281,513,400 of record NC_057807.1, read on the forward strand.
GAAAAATGGCAAATTATATAGATAAGCACATAACGTCTACTTTACTGGTTGAGCAAATACCTGTTGCACTTAAACTAACGTAATCATGCATGCGCAATTCACGTCACATCTAATATAGATGTAACATAAGTACATCGCAAAGCCCATGCATATTTAACAATAAGGAAGCAATAATATCATCTCATCCAATGCTCCAACAAAATCTACAAAGATGACACAAAAGATATGTAATTAAGATACGGAAATAGTTAGAGGAACCACTTTTTATCTATTCACATAGCTCTAGTTTTACAAACCCATGCTACAAATATTTACTTTCTTATCATGCAAAAGTCCAGTCATCCCATGAGTGATGAGATGCAGCTGCATTGAGAATCATAAACAACAAGATGGAAATAATCAGTTTTGCGGTAAGATGCATCAATTATCATGTAGGCCATGTGCTCCCGCTACTCCTCCTAATTTCTCTAATTATCATTTGTAAAAAGAATTCGGTGCCTATTTATGCATGAGCAACAAGGTAGGAAGTAACTGAGCCTGTCGTCAAGTTCCAAAGCTAGGACATCTTTCTGTTGTACTGGCTTTTTTTTATAATTATGAGATATAAGATGTCCATTGGGTGCCTTTTCTTCAAAGAAAAGTTCTAGAGCTAGGACAAAAATACAGTGAGTGAAATGAAAAGATTGAAAGCAACGTCTTCAACATGTTCAGGCCCAGCCCATCATACAAATGAGATATCCGGAGATGCTGAAAAGCGACATCATATTTGCCGCTCAATGTGTCGAATAGTTGAGCATTTGCATAGGCGAGCTCGAGCGGGCCGGCAACGTGTTTCCTTGTTGCGCGTTTTCTTTCTTCTTTTTTCCGACCGTGTTACAGTAGCAGCCAGTTTCTAGTCATTTCTTTTATTTCAAAGATTTTCAAATATCTTTTTAGTGTAAAAATTAAATAAATTTGTATGATTTTCTAAAAAAATGTAAACATTTTATAAAAAAACTCAAACTTCTTTTGAAATTACAAACATTTCTGAAATTAACAAATTTTGAAAATCTGAAACATTTTTTAAAAACAAGAACATTTTTTGAATTTGTGAACAAATTTTGAAAATAGAAATATTTTTAAAAAAAATCCAAACAATATTTGAAAGCACAAACATTTTTGGAAATTCCCAATCATTTTATGTAACATGAATAATTTTTGAATCTGTGAACAAATTTGGTAAACATGTACATTTTTAGGAAATTCTGAACAATTTTAAAAAACATAAATTTGAAAAATCCAAGAAATTTTTAAAATTCAAAGAAAATATTGAAATTCCAAACATTTTTTGAAATATGTGAAAAATTTGGTTCAAGAACCTTCTAGAAGGTTCCGAGAACCAGAACCAAACTCCCTCTGCTTACCGCTGAAATGGGCTGGTCTACTTGGTCACTCACTCACTCGTCCATGTGCAAAGAGTCGACAGTTCGACGCAATGTGCATGATATAGAAAACATGATTTGGAAAGATAACAGTGCGAAGTCATCCCCGCTCGGGCTCCTGCTCCCACTAGGGTTCCCCCCCCCCCCTCCCGGCACCGCCGCCGCGCTCCCTGCTCCCGCCGCCCCCGGCCGCCGGCGGGCGCGCCCCGGCTCCCCCTCCCCCTCCCCTCCTCCCCCGTACCCCCCGCGTCGCCTCCCCGAGCGAGGCGACCGGGGGCTCCCCTTCCCTCCTCCTCCTAGCGGCCCCCTCCTCTAATCCCCTCCCGCTGCCGCCGGCGTAGGCCACTGGGCCTGGCTCGTGTGGTGTCGGCGGCGGCGACCCCGTTCTTTTCCTCCCCGCGCGACGTTGTGGCTCGGGCGATGGCGCCGGCGGGGGTGCACCCAGGCCGGCGTCGGATCCGGTGGCGGCTCGTCTTCGCGGGCGGCGCAGCTCCGGGTGGCGTGGTGGCGGTGGCGTGGCTGCTTGGCTGCGGGGCGACGCGATGGCTGGCGGCGGAGCCGTTCCGGCCCAGATCTGGGCCCTTTTGGGCCCCATCTGGGTCTGGGTGGGCCTGGCGTGTGCTTTTCGGCGTCATCTCCGGCGGACGGAGGTGTGGCTTGGGCTGGGGGTGGCGGAGACGGTGGCGCGTGTAATGTAGCGCAGCGACGGGAGCTTCACGAGCCCGCTTCGGCCTCGGCCGGGCAGGGGTGCCTGGTTTGCTCCTGAGCTACGTCCGGTCGGTCACCGCCGAGGGTGGTGGAGGTTGTCCCCTCCCACGTGGCCGCTGACCCTGCTGCTCCTTGTTTTCGGCTGGTCCCTCTCGATCCCGCCGGTCTCGCTTCGCTTGTCACAGTGAGACGGCGATGGTCACTGCAAGTCCGTGGTGGCGCATATTGGTGGACGGCAAGTATGGTGGAGCACGATGGATCGTCTGGGGTCGTGGTTGGTTGGAGGTAAGGAGAAATCCTTGTCGGCTTGTTCGGCACCGACGCGGTGACGCCCGTGGGCGCCGCCGTGCCTTCCTGAAGGGCGTCGGATATCCCCCTTCTCTCCCACGGCCCTTCACGTACGGGAGGAAACCCTAGGCCATGTCCGATAGCAGCGTCGTTGTCTTCGCGTTCCTTCTTGAAGGTGTTGCTTGGTATGTGGCGTTTCGTGGTGCTAGGAGCGTGGTGGAATTCTCCGGCGGGCGCAGCGGTTGCGAGTCATCTTCGTTTTCGTTGATCCGCCGTTGTCGGCATTTTTTTTTCCTTTTGTATTTTCTCTTTCATTTCTTTTAGGTGTGTCTGTGCTGCTTCCGCCCCAGCACCTATCGTTGGTTGTATCGATGTTGTTGCTTTATAATACAAAGCGGGGAAAACCCTTTTTCGATAAAGATAACAGTGCAGACTTCAACACATAGAGGCCTTCCTATAAACATGGGGATGCAAATGTGAAAAAAGATAGCAATGCACCGTCTTCAACATGCTGGGCCTAGCACATTATACAGAACTTGGAGATACCTATCTGGAAAAAAAACATTGAGAAAATATTTGTTCAGTGAAAGTTCTGAAACACCCGAGTCTGATTTGCCTAAAGAAAACCATGGAGTCTGATCGCATAAGCCAAATTGAACTAAATATAGTAACCATCTTACATATGTTAACTTGGTTTCCTGAACCCCCGCAAAAAAAAGAACTTGGTTTCCTGAAAGTAAAACAATTACTCCATCCGATCCAAAATAAATGTCGTGATTTTGAACTAGACAAATTTTAACATGTCCTTCTTACCTCCTCTCTTTACAAGTGAGCTAAAAAGATAAGTTAATCAGGCAATTAATTAATGAGATCAACGGCTCAGATCTATTTTATACTCTTACCTCTTATGTGAAAAGAGAAAGTAAGAGGGACCATGTTAAACTAATCTTAGTTTTGAACGTGTCGTAGTTTTGAACTAAAATATGTTTAGTATGTGTCGCAGTTTTGAACTAAGGTTGAACTAATCTTAGTTCAAAAAGGAAAGATCTAGTGTAGGCTTCCCCGCTAAAAGAAAAGATCTAGTGTATGCTTATTATTTAGCTATAAAATGAATAGTTTTTAGAAAGGCAGAGGAACACGGGAATCAGCCTTGGCACTGCAATAGTGCCGAGGAGCTCAACCGAGTGATCTTACCACTGTCAGCGGCACTGTAGCCCTATCATCCAGAACACCACAACATAATCAAGTTTGGCAGGGGTAACCTCAGCACAGTTGGCAATGAGAAAATAAAGACAAGGAAAAATGGATCTTTTTATGATTATTTTCTTCAAGCAAACACGCTGCCTCAATGAATTGAGCAGTAGACAACAAATATCCTAACAGGTTTGTTGTCATCTTTGAGCTTAGTTTAACCACCTCACAGACAGATTACCTGAAATGAAGCCCAGATGCCTATCTGCTTCAATGATTCACAGTTCCACCTCACAAAGGAAAGCTTCGAATCAGGCTGTGTAAGCTCTTCAAGAGAGATCAAGGAGCATTCTACCCTATCAATTTGCACCTAGAATGTTCGAGGTGTTGGAGATGCGTGAAAATGTGTGAATGTGCTTGCCGAATTGCTTTCAATTAACCAACAATTGGCAATTTTACAGGAAACAAAGTTGAAAAGAATTGACTACAAAACTTTTCTCCTTCGTTCTCTCGACCACCACATCTCCTTGCCGGCGATCAGGACCGCTGGTGGGACCGCTTCTGTTGCTAACTCTACACATTCAACATATGTCTAACTCATAGGCGATTTAACCTTCTATGTTTCTCCACAGATAAAACTGAACCTTCCTTTTGGCAAACCGAAGCACTTCAATGACTTCGCAAAAAAAAAAGGCACTTCAATGACACCCTTAACGCCCTTGCCCTTATGAAACTGCCCCTTCTCGATAGACGCTTTACATGCACAAACAATCAGGAATCCCTAGGACAGGACAAAAATCGACCTATCTTTCTTTAACTTAGTCTGGAATGACTCCTTTCCTAATACAACTCTTTCGTCACTAACCAGATTTACTTCCGATCACGTACCCCTGTTGGTCCAGATCAACCAGATCAACACTATTCTCCCATGCACGAACCAATTCAAATTCGAAGTGGGCTGGGCCATCTTTCGACCATGTCAGTAGATTGTTCAAAAAGCTTGACCCATGAATTTGGGCCAGTGGGCCAACTCGACGGCCTCCCTCACCGCGGCACTTCAACACACACGATGCGCCCTGAAAAAGGGCCCAAGTTCCGATCCAACTATGTGAAAGAAAAAACTGTAAGAAATTATATTCAACTCCTAGACCTTCAAGAAGAAAACTGCCAACCCTCACCTGCAGAATCTTTAACCAAAAAAATGCGGTCGTGATCGTTCAAAAAACAATACACCCTTCGATCCATATTAGTTGTCGCTCAAACAAATTTATCTAACACTAAAATATGTCTAGATACATCCATTTCAGCGACAATTAATAGGGATCCGACATGAAAAAGGCCTCCTGGAAACTACGTGCCAAAATTAGGACTGCGGTTGAGGGAGGTGAAAAATTCACGCTATTTCATTGCTTCCGCCTCACAGCGTTTGCGAAAAAATAGAATTCACTCCCTCCATCACTAGGACATTGATTTCTTCAGTCACAATCACAAAGCCTCCATCCTCAAGCAAGTCTTCACTAAAATCTTCGACCCTATAGCTCTCACCCATTGGAACTTCACTCTAGCCTCTATTTATCCAACCACCATCCCCTCACTCTCCACCCTTGATGCTGCTTTTACTAAGCAGGAAACTAAACATGATTTCTTCCACATGAACCCCCTTGCAAGCCCAGGATCAGACGGCTTTGACCCTTTCTTCTCGCACCTAGTTAAACCAACTATCACCCAATTCTTCCAAGACTTCTTCGATGGGACCATCGACACTGAATACATAAATATATTCCACATCGTACTACTGCCAAATAGGGAAACCGTGGGAACAGCAAACTCATTTAGGCCCATATCACTCCAAAATTGCCTTATCAAAGTGATGGTCAAAGTCCTCACCAATAGACTTAAACCCTTTATACCCCCAGGGCTCTTATTTTAGCGCCGGCGCGGAAAAATCGGCCCAGTCGCGCCCCAGGACCTTGTTTATCGCCGGTTTTGGCCGAAATAACAGCCGGCGATCCGGAGCCGAACCCAAGCCCCCGGGGGGCACCTGGGGGCGCCGGCCGAAGCCAAAAGGCGCGTGGGTTCGCTCTGTCAGCGAGAGACATGCCTTTTCCCGCCGATCCCCCACTTTTCCCTCCATTTCCCATTGCTTCACCCCTTCTGCCCCTCTTCTCCCGCCATTCTCCTCCCACTCCCCGCCATCCTGCCATGCCGCCGAAGAAGTACTCAGCCCCTCGCGCCGCTACCAATGCCGCCCAGCCGAATCAGAGGAAGCCGAGGGCGCCGCCGACGAAACCATCGGGCATGTCGAACGTCGACTGGAGGGCGGAGGTTCAGCGCCGGGAGGCTGTCACCACCAACCAGCGGAACAGGCTCAACGCCAAAAGGGCGCGGGACGCGGCGGCGGCGGGAGAGGCAGAGGCATCTCATGCGGGAATGAATAATCCTTCCGGCGGCCATGACCCGCAAGCTGCCTGGAGCCAGCAGAGCGTCGGGTTGCCGGCCAGCTTCTCGCCAATGCCGTCGGCTACGCCATGTGGGTATGCAACTTCGCCTGGCTACGCCAACTCCCACGCCGACCCCAACGCCGCCACCAAGCCCGAGTGATAATGCCGCAACGACGCCCAGCACAGAAGCCACGCCTACGCCTGCCAGGCTGACGCCGGAGGAGCCTGCCGTCGTTTGATGCGTTTCCTGCGCGTCCTTCCTTTTGAACGCCGAACTTTCGAGTATGTTTGATCGCCGAACTATAATGGTGATCGCCAAACTTTTGTGGCAGCCGTTGATCGCCGAACTTGTGGCATTTTTTTTGTAGCGAGAAATGGCAAATTTGAACTTATGCGCGTCTTGGGGCCGAAATCTGAGGACGAGGCTGGGAACTGGATCGCCCCCAGGGCCAAAAAGGCGCTTGCGCTTGTGCGAAACCACAATCGCCGGATGCGCTGGGTGGCCGAACGAGTGGAGATGCTCTTAGTCCAGGGTAATCAGATTAGCTGTATTTCAACCCTCAAAGAAAAAAAGATTGGCTTTATTTCCGGACATAACATTGCTGGAAAAAAAATTATATGCCGCTGATCTAATCAGCTCTTGCCACACCCAAAAAACATCCACAATGATACTTAAGTTAGATTCAGTAAAGCTTTTCACTCACTAATCCCTTATTAGTTCACGCGGGAGAAACTTCCTCTCAAATTCACATCACTAATTCCCACCACATACTCCCTCCGTCTTTAAGTGTCTCAACCTTAATACAACTTTGTAAAGTTAGTACAAGGTTGAGACACTTATTTTAAGACGGAGGGAGTGCCAAACATGGGTTTGAGATTAATAATCAACTTCCCAAGCTTAATCGCCTAGCATATTCCGTTTCACTAGTAGCCAAACACGGTGTCATAAGATTTGCAGGCTGGATTATATATATGTTCACACGCCTCCAAAATGAACATCTCCTTAATCCCTTTCCACATAGGAGTACTGTCTCAGATACACTTCCTTGGCTCTTTACAAGCAAGTGCAGAGAAACCTTCTTTTTTTTTGACGCGGGGCATGTCCTATACATAAAGGCAGCAGCGGCCTAATCTAGACCCTCCCACAACTGCAACAACAAAACCCCGAACGAACAAGAAATGGCATGTATATGTATATTTACATCATTTCTGCACGAGATACGAGTAGAGGAAGTGGTTCCACACGTCAGGGACGCCGGGGAGGCACCAGTGCGTGCAGTCGGCGTAGCTGCTCGGGTTGGCGATCTGCTCCTTCGTGAGGGGGGTGAACTGCCGCCGGAACACGGTGGGGTGCGCGTCGATGCGGTAGTCGGTCAGCTGGGTGAAGTTGAGTATCTGAACGTTTATGCCTTTCTGCTCCAGTGGTCTGAAGATCTGCTTCGCCTTGTCCATCATGCTGTAGTCCGTGGTCGCGCCTTTGTACCCGACCTTCTGGATCGGCTCCGACTCGTTCAGGCACTTGTTGCTGTCGTCTCCGCCCCAGTCGCTTGCCCTGAAAGTTTGTTTATGTGTGAGAAGATTGTTTGATATGCTTGTAAATTTAATCTGTTGCTTGTCATGTTGTCAGGTTTAACGGCTGATGGATACGTTTCAGTTTTTGGTCTCACCAGGTATGGGTAGGCGACGAGCCTGCGAAATAGATTTTGGTCTTGTTGTTGACGTTCGCTCCCACCCATTCGGTTAGTTTCTTGAGAGCAATCTCGAAACCTTCCACCATCTCCACTTCGTCTAGCTTTGCATCACCATCCTCAAATGAGCCATACCTGCACAAGGGGAAGATGTTCATCATGCTAGCTCAATTATATTTATATTTGTTACTAATTCCAAATCCCAGTTCCTAGCATCCAAAACTTTATCAACTTGTTCGCGTCAGTTTCAGATAACTCTTTCCTTTTGTTGGCAAGCAACGGGTGTAAAATGATGTACTTACATGACCTTCATCTTCATATCGGGCTTCTGCTTCCTCCACCAAAGGTAAGAGTTGAAAACAATAACGTCAGCATTGCCCCAGGCACGGGCATGCTTCTCAATCTTCTCCGCCCGTATGATCCGGTACTCAACCCGGTGAATTATCGGGTTGTCGCTGTTGGATTCTAGTATCAGCGGCGACCAGTAGAAGTCGATTGTCGCATTGTATTCCTGAAACAGTGTGCCTCGATCAGCTAACAGAAAGTGTCATACCTTACTTCTAGTATATTCTTTCAAGTGTTCAGAGATTGAGAAACATACGAATGCCGTGAAGGAGATGAGTGAGCCGTTGTAAACGCGCATCTTCTGGCCTTCAGGGATGGAGGCCTCCACCATGCACACCATGGAGACCCATTGGTTCCGGTTGATTGAGTCGCCGACGAAGACCATCCTCTTGTTCCTCAGCTTTTCGAGCAGTTTCGTGGCGTTGAACCTGTTTCACAGTTTCAACATGACAGAAATAAGAACAAGATGTGAAATTCTCACAACTCATGATCTTTCACTATCCATTAATTCCTTTGTGTTCCTTTGTGTCTTTGGGGAGCAGAGGGACAGCAATCATATCACTATTTTCTGGCGTTGAATCTGTTTCAACATGTAAAAAATAGCCTGCATCTCACAAATGCTATTGACACTTTGACAGTACAAGGCGTGAATGACTGGATGCCATGCCATATATGATCTGTTTCTAGCCATGCAGGTGTATGGAATTGGATGGTGAACAAAGCAAGAAAAAAATAATATAGATTTCTCATTGTTGATTTTTCGCTGCCCTCTGGTTCAGCGGGCCAATCCCACTCATTTTGCCATCTCATATATGATTTGTTCCATTGCTCTACTTATCATGCATCCTTGGTTTCAGCTAGAGACCAAGCTAAGATTTTAATTCCCATATATTCCACAGAACTCTTTCCTTTTACTCCCCAAGAGTTCAATTTCGAAATTTTACAACACTGACAGAGCATGTAGGTAGTAGCAGTGCAGTACTATGTAGTTTTAGGCGTGCTGCATTTCTTAGTTGTTGACATGAATGAACAAAACCGAGCTAGAAAACCACTCTCAACTGAACTATTCTTTCTAGAGAAACATGCATGTATGCAAATGTAACAAAACCAGACATACCTTGGAAGATCACATCCATCGGGCTGCCATCTCCAATACTGGTACCTGGTGTCATTCCGGCCATACTTCTCGCAGGCGACCTCGTCGAAGATGAAGGAGCAGTTGAGGCCGGAGTAGAGCGGCTGGGAGGTGTTGTCGTACACCCACCGTCCCAAGGACCAGTTGCACTCCTCGCCGGAGCCCCTCATGGCCTCGCCCATGAGCTCGTCCGTCCACTGCACCTGCGCCTCGTGGCCCCCGGCCGCCGCCACCTTCACCTCCTGGTGCCGGTGCTGGACCGCCAGCTGCACCTGCGACTCGTGGCCGCGGTCGAACAGCAGGGAGACGGTGCTGACGACGATGAAGAAGGCGACGAGGGAGCTCACCACGCCCCGCAGGCCGACGACAGGGGACGGGGAGGACGTCGCCGTGGTCATCTTGTTGTGGGTGGCCTGCTCCGGCTTCATTTTCTCTGGTGAATCGGCTGTGGCGCTGTCCCCTCTTTTATTGTAATGGGGGCACTCCTTCCCATGTCTAGTGTTGCACAAGCAAACGTGAACGCTGACCCTTGGGCTAACCTTCATCATCATCGATCACCCTGTCCCTGACCGCCTGCCTGCAATGCAACCTCTTCTAAGCTAACTCGGGCATATAAGAATGTGCAGCAGGTTGGTACTGAAAGTTTGAAGTTGCAAGAGAAGCGACGATGTGTGCTGTTTGTAAGTTTGGTCTACCCAGCTCTGAATTTGCAGATGATTTTATACGTCAGGCTCATGCTCACTCCACGCATGTGCTCTGCCAGTGTCCATAATGTAAGGCTAGTTTGTTTAATAAAAGCAAAAGGCGGTAAAGGTACAAGTGCTGGTTTCTGGTGCCGACACTTCTGTCAATCCAATCCACCAGACCACACCACACCACACCATACCAGAGTCACACCAGCCATTCAAGAGAGGAGGAGCTAGCCCAGCAAAAAGCAAAATATATTTATTTCAATGTGTTTGCGTTTGCGTGTGTCACTTTCAGGATATGATATTTAGAAATCAAGCAACGGAAAGGCGGTGTACAGGGAAAGAAGTCTTTTGCATTAATTGCTTTGTTCCTCACCTAATTAGCATTCAAAGTAAGCTAGTGCAAAAGCCACAGGTACAGAGGCCCCCTGAATGTGAAGTCCAGTATAATGCATGCTCGATCATTTCAAAATGGCAATCATAATTCTCTATTAGTTGATGTACTAGTAGCGCTAAACAACCTTAACTGGTACGGTCACATCACTCTATGTATATTTATATCAATATATTCATCAATCGAAGTTTATCTAGTAATTATCTGTTAGTGCCGTCTACTACTTAAGTAGTATTTTCTGATCAGTCAACACGTCTTAACGTGTGTTTGTGTGTGCATGCATGCGTCAAAGTTGTGATCTTCCTGAATGAATTAACTTATACATGTTGGCCGTCTCTTTTTCAACACGGTGGTGTGTTGTCAATTTATCCGAGTGGCAAACACCACATGATCAATGGTTTGCCTTTTTTCGGCTTTGATTTCCACCTCTTTTCTGACAGAAGTAGCCGGACATATAAATAATGTGATTGGTTGTGACACTAGGACTATTTAAACCGCTGAAGGTACTACCTGGCATTCTGGCAAGCTGTGACTATGAGTGAATGACAGATGATAAATCCTGATTTGGTTTGTTGCTGAATCTCAAATTGCCCAACCAAAATAGATAGCCTCTCCCTTTTCCTGAGCAATCTCTTCTCTCAGCAAGCTAGCTAGCTAGCTAGCTAGCACAGTATGAAATGATCAGCAGCGCCCCAAAGGCCGCATAAAGTGTTAGGTGGAAGGAATTCTATGCCCACACCTGCTTTGTTTGGTATCATGTCCTAATATAGCCTGGTCCTATCTAACCAGTGGGGTCTGCATAATACGGTGCCAGTCAGTCACTCACTCTGCAATCCGACCATTCCGTTTTCTCTGAGATTCTCCATGGCCATGGCATGGCTTGCAGCTGGTGGAGACATGAAAGGCATGACTGATGAGCACCAACAATATCCATGGAAGACGGAACAATCTGACTTGCAGGAATGAACAAAGGGTACTGCACTTATTACTGGCCTGTACCGGAGGCTGCGTCAGTTGAGCGCGGCGAGCCTTAGAAGGAAGGCTAGCTAGTAACATCTGCCGCAGAAGCGGTTGGCAACGTGCATTTGAGATGTATGGAGATACCTACTGCTGGTCCACCTTTAATTTGCTCCCCAAAAGCTAGTAGTTGCTTCCTGCAAAGTCCAATGGCAAACTATTTGGACGTCTCCGACTACTCTCCATCCGTCTTGTCCTGTGTAAGGAGCCATGCCATGCAAGTACCATGTATTCCATGTGCGAGCTGGGAAGGCACGCGCTAGTGTTATTAAACCCACTGATCACGCATGGTGATAATTAGGGCGTGTACTGCATGCTAGTATAAACATATAGTTCAGAAATAAATAACAGAAATAATACACACACCTGTGAGCTGTGGCCATCTATCTCCCTTGCAGCTTTTTCCTAAAAGGGAGATTAGAAATGAAGCTCGATTTCTGAACCTCCACTCAAGTGAGTATCCTGCTGGCAGGAAATAATATGGTAGCTAGTTTGATTGCCAACAGAGCTACTGCTTTGTAGCATCAAACCTGCACTTGGATAAGCCTGTTCAGCAGTTACTGAAGTTTACTAGTACTACTTATCTGCATGGCATACAGACTAAATATGGTGTTCTCAGAGGTCACACGGCAGCAATGATTCTCAACTCTCATGCTGTTCCCAGCCTGATCATTTCGGTTCACACAGGTAGGTGCTGGAAGAACAGCATCCACCTGCAGTAAACCTGGTGCAGAGTACTGTGACATCTGCGAAAATGATTGATGCTCTCAGCCTCTCAGGTCAAAAGAGTGAAGACCACAGCGGGCCTACCCACCTAGCTAATACCCGCAGGGACGACAACGGAAAAAGGCTACCATGTCCTGCTTGGCTTCAACCACCTCACCAAACCATGTGTTTTCTAGTACCACCACCAATAATGCAAATCTCTCCCTCCCTCCCCTGTTTCCTTTGGTGCTCTTAATTTCCACGGCAATCACATACTCCTACTAGTTGCTGCAGATTTCATGTATGGCTTCAGTCCAAAACGATTGGTGTAATATTGATCGCACCGACGATGTACGTGTGGACAATGCTTGAAACGAGCTAGACATGATTAGAGTCGTCTTTCTTAATTTCCTTTCTGCGATTAATGCAGACAGAGGAAAGACAGGGTTATGCCCAAGCCCTGGTAGAGCCTGGAGGCCGAGGGTTATGCTGGCAAACAAGAGGCATCCATCAAGCCTTGGACTTGAAGAATACTGTAGAATACAATACTGATGGAGCATATCCTAACACCATGTTTCTCATAAACCGTACATTCGTTGCAAGGTAACCATTCTCATCATTTAATGTCTGGGAGGACATTTCCTGATATTTTCAGAGCCCGAAAAATTGCAGAATCATTCAAGTCTTGGTAACCCGTCCAGCATGCTATTACTTGGCAGTTACAGTAGTTAAGAAGACTGACAGGATGTTCCACTTTGCTATCTTATGATGGAAGGCTACAATTGATCAAGTCTGTGTTTTCTGCCCTGCCTATTTTCTTCACGTGTGCCCTTGCCCTGCCTGCTAGCATCATTGATCAAATTAATAAGTATAGGGCCTTGCTTCGGTAGACCCCCCCCCCCCCAACAAAACGTAGAAGGGCAGATTGGTCATACCAAAGAAAGGTATGCCCACCTCGTATTATACGGATGTAACTGACGTACGTAGACCGCGCGCATGCAAAAAAAAAAAAACTGCCCGCACGATCTACCCGCCCACCCCATCTACTCGCCCGTCCACCCCGTCTACTCGGCCGCCCCATACGATCGCCGCCGCCGCGGATCGCCGCCCTCCGACCCCGTCCGCCGCCGCCGTCCGAGCCCGTCCGACGCCGCCGTGGCCGTCCCAACGGCGTGCGTCCAAGCACCCCGTCTACTCGCCCACCCACCTCGTGTACTCACCCGCCACATCCGATCGCCGGCCCCGCGGATCGCCGCCCTCCCACCCCGTCCGACGCTGCCGTCCGACCCCGTCAGACACCGCCGTCGCCGTCCCAACGGCGTGCGTCGCCGCATCTCACTGTCATCATCCACCCCCCGGACGTGAAGGGCCCGACGTGCCACGCCGCCTCCGCACCACTCTCCCCACCCCCCGTCGCGGATCCTGCCAAACATCCGGCCGGTGGCTCGTCGTGCACGTCGCCGGCTGCTAGATTCAAGGCGGGGACAGCTGCCGTCGTCGAACGCCGGCGACGCCTACACCGCGGGGCAAGGTTTGTCATCTAAACCTAGCGGGCATGATGGATATAAGTTAGGGCTAGTTAAGTGATGAATCTAGAATGTAAATGGAGGCCAGACTTAATTTAAGGAACGCTTATTTATGTCATGACGACATCACACAATATGCACACACCTATGGGCAACCTCAACTATTTGTTTCACACAAGACAAAAAAGTGTTGTTTGAACCATTGCTTTAAGAAAAAATTCATGGTAGCTGCTGGGTTCATGGATTACACGTCTTTCTATTTTTTTGCAAACCAACATGAGTTTTTGTCCTTGTTGTAATCAACACTTCAAATGGTTTGCAGTTCTGTGAGTTTGGCGTGTTGACATGGACGAAGAATCCGCATTCGGGAGGGACGAGAATGGTACTGATAAGGTGACTAAGACCGATAACGATAATTTGAACGAAGATGATGACAGCAGCGACAACGATTCCGTCTCGTCATATGATATCTTACCTCCGGAGGATTTTGATAATAATGAACATGGCGCAAATAGCGAGAACGTAAGTGGCGTATATTTTGTTTTTATTTTTGAATTTGCAAAGTATGGCATGGCTAACTATATATCTTTGTGTACAAATTTACAGGAAGATGTGGATGTTAACAATGTGCAACATAATTGGCAGGAATCATTTGCAGATAACTTGAGCCAGGTTAGTTGTTAGATGTTGTACGTCGATCAATAGTATGATTTAAATGATAGTACTTGACATATATATATATTCAAATGAATGTTGTAGGAGGAGTCAGATGGTCTTGTACTTGATCACGATGAGGGAGAGATTGATATTGAGGAGGCTCAAAGGGAGCAGAAGATGCTTGAGACACATTGGAAGGTTATGGCTATGACCTTTCGGTCGCAAGGGGATGCATACATATTCTACAACAATCATGCCAGAGAGCACGGGTTTAGTATCAGGAAACAGAAGGTGAAACGAGGTGCTTCGGGAATGATACGGTACCGGCGGTTTCTTTGCTCCAGGGCAGGGAGAAGGCAGAGCAAGTTCATAACCATGGAGGGCCGCAAGCGCAGGCTTAGACCGGAGACTCGTTGCGACTGCGGTGCACATATGGTGGTGAAGCTGGACAGAGAACGTGGCGTTTGGTTCGTCGCATCATTCGTGGATGATCACAACCACGCGATGGCTCGGCCCGACGAGGTTTGTTTTTTGTGGTCACACAGACGGATTGGAGATGGCCAGAGGGAGGAGATATTGGCGATGGAAGCGGCCGGGATAAGGAAGCATATTATAATGGACAACTTCATCAGCAGATACGGTTCGTACGATAAGTGCGGGCTTATCAGGAGGGACATTTACAATCTTTGTTGCAGAGAAAAAACGAAGCTCATTGCAAAGGGAGATGCAGAGACGGCAGTTGGCATTATGAGGAGCAGGAAGGAGAAGGACCCTGAGTTTTTTTTTGAGTATGTGCGTGACAAGGAAGGGCGATTGAAGAGTATGTTCTGGTGCGATGCACAGTCGCGAAGGGACTATCAGGACTACGGAGATGTGGTCGTGTTTGATAGCACGTATAAGATGAACAGATACGGTATGCCGTTCGTCCCCTTTGTCGGAGTTAACAACCACCGTTGCACCACAGTGTTTGGTTGTGCCATCATTGCTGACGAGACGGAAGGGACATACGTGTGGCTGCTGCAGACATTTATGAAGGCAAACTGTCAGGTGAAGCCAAAGTCAATAATTACAGACGGTGACGCTGCAATGATCCGGGCTATTCGGACTGTCCTTTCAGATGTTTTCCATCGTCTTTGCTCCTGGCATATCGAGAAAAATATGCAAAGGCACCTGCATTACAAGTCACTGGATGAGTTCAGATCGCTCCTGTACTATGCCACCTCTCAAGCGAACTTTGAGCAGAGATGGAAAGCTTTCTATGATAAGTGGAAGACGGATAGAACCGAAGAGTGGCTTGACAGGATGTACAGGAAGAGGAGACTTTGGGCAGCTTCATATATTTCCGATGGTTTTTTCCTTAGTATGCGAAGTAACCAGAGGAGTGAAAGCCTCAACTCCTGCATTCACCTTCACCTGGACTACGGTATGACAATTGTTGATTTGGTGGTGCATTATGAGAATTGTATAGTTCGCCTGCGTGAGAACGAGGCGTACGATGACTGCGAGGCATTCCAGAAGGAACCACCGTCGGTTACTGAATATAAGGCCCTTGAGGAGCATGCCGCCAAAGTATTCACACCTGCTAATTTCTACATCCTGCAAGATGATTTGCATAAGATGGGTCAGCTGGAGATATTTGAGACGCTCGTGGGAATTGGGCGTCAAACATTCATGGTGACATGGAAGGATAACCACAAGTTCACGTACAATGTTGTTTATGAACCAGGTAACTCAGAACAAACTATTACATGCAGTTGTCTTAGGATGGTTCGGAAAGGGCTGCCATGCAAACACATTCTGTTTGTTCTCCATCATCTGAACTTAACTGAAATACCAAAGTGTTGTGTCATGCATCGGTTGTCCAAACATGCGAGAGATGGGTTGCCTGTGCAGCGGAAGAGTGATATGTTTGGATGGGGTTGGTCAGGGCCATTGGAGAGAGAACGATATAGTGCAATAACCATTAAAACCGCAGAAGCTGCTCATGTTGCAGCAAATGATCCCTTCTTGTACGACGAGTTGATGAAATGTCTGGACAACATAATAGCGCAGAAAAAGATTTCAGAGGAGGAACTTGTAGGAAGTAGAAGGTATGCTATGCTGAAGAAGGAGGCAAGTCAGGCGCAACAAGTTGAGCCTGATATTGGTGATCCTCAGAAAGTTTCGACGAAGGGTGCATCTAAGAAGGGGCGATCGAAGGGGGGCCCCGACGTTACAAAGAATGGTAGGCCAAAAGATTTTACAGAGAAGAAAAGTGGTCCTTTGTGCAGTCTGTGTGGTCTCCCAGGTCATAACAAGGCTACATGCAGTAAGAACGAGAAGTGAGTTGCAACCTTTTTATTTTTGTTATGTTGCTACTTTGATTTTACCAACTATATTTGCTCATCCATTTCTTTATGTTTTGTTCAGGAACTGGGCGTAGAGACGCAGCTTGGTTTGTAGGAAGAATAAAAGTGATCGCACGAGTCATGTCTGAATAACGCTATTTTTATTCGCACGTGTGTGCCAGAAAACTTGATTTGTACTGTTGCGTGATGATTTGTACTGTTATGTCTGAATAACCTATGCTATTTTTATTTGCACATGTGTGCCAGAAAACTTGATTTGTACTGTTGCGTGATGATTTGTACTGTTATGTCTGAATAACCTATGCTATTTTTATTTGCACATGTGTGCCAGAAAACTTGATTTGTACTGTTATGTGATGATTTGTACTGTTTCTATATAAAGTTTCGAAATTCTGTTTATTTATACTGTTTCAAAATTCTGTTTATTTGTACTGCCAGAAAAAAAATATGCCTACTGTTTCAAAATTCTGTTTATTTGTACTGCCAGAAAAAAAATATGCCCAACCACCGCAGCCGGGCCCATAGTGGGGAACAAATCATACACCCAAATCAAGCCTGAAAGGGGCGACTCGGGCGGCTGATAGAGCCCACTAATGGGCCCGACAACGGGGTCCAACGGGGCTGCGGGCAGTGTGATAAGAGAGGAGTTCGAAAGAGGGGGCGGAGGCAGCTATTTAAGCCGCTCCTCGCGCCCCTCCGCTTCCGAGGTGGGACTAAACTGGCGTGAGGCAGCGCGCGGGGGAGGGGAGTGGGCGTGGGCCGTGGGAGGGGGCGAGTGGCGCCCTGCCTCTATGGGCCGAACTGGGCCGGCCGATGACAGCGCCGAAAACGGCCTCATGAGCCCTGCGGCGGCCGCGTGCACTGAGGGAGGGGAGTGTGCGTGGGCCGGGGGGGGCGAGTGGCGGCGTGCTTTCATTGGGCTGAACTGGGCCGGCCCGAGACAATAGGCCTCCTGAGCCTTGCGGCGACCACGTGCAGTGTGGGGCGCGACGGGGACGCTATTTTTAGTCCCACCTCGGAAGCCGGGGGGCGCGAGGAGCGGCTTAAATAGCTGCCTCCGCCCCCTCCACCGAGCTCCTCTCTTATACATGCCCGCAGCCCTGTTGGACCCCGTTGCCGGGCCCATTAGTGGGCTCTATCAGCCGCCCGAGTCGCCCCCTTTGGGCTTGATTTGGGTATGATCTGTTCCCCATTATGGGCCCGGCTGCGGTGGTTGGGCATTTTTTTTCTGAATATTTTAAAAAAATATTATTTTACTATTACGAAAGTGCAGAACAAATATACTCATTTAAAAAAATATCATCACCCACAATGATGCAAATAAGAGTGTCACCGACAATGATGCAAATAAAAGTGACATTGAAAAATAGATATTGTAGCAAATACCGACCACGGCACATTTATTTAGTTGCGGAACTTGCTAAACCATGCCACAATACAATATAGAGGTGATGTCTTAATCTGTAAATTGTATCAAGATACCGACAACGACACGTTTATTTAGTGGAGATAATAGCCAACACCCCATCCTCCTACTCATTTGGTCTCCATGATCTTGAGGATCTTCTCTTTCACTACTTCCTTCGTGTTGCACTCTGAAAAAAGTATTTCAGCTAGAATGCGTCCCCTTGAAGCATTAACCTCATCTTGATCGAACTCAAATGCCCAACCATCTCCGTCCCAGTGTTGAACGCATTTCACCACGAAAAGACCACAAGAGACTCTGCAAGAAACCACAAGTCAGTTATTGATGGATCATACAAGTACATACTAATTCAACATTTACAACATACCCGTCTTTTTGTGACGGCATATTGTACTCCCTTATTGGCCAGGAAGATACATCATGATGATCCGTTTCAATAAGAGCATTCACCTCCTTTGTATCAATAGCTATCTCTGCCCTCTGAAATAAAATTGACAAATCCATATGAAGTACTTTTCGAAGAAATATATATTGTTTTATGTAACGTTGTAAGCTTACCAGCTTAGCAATCTTTGCAAGAACTCTTTTGCTGCATTTACCAGTAGAGTTTAATACTTGAAACTCTTTTTTCTTGTTGTGCATAAGAACTGTTATCCAATGATTTTCTTCCACAGGTAGTACACTGTCTCGCAGTGAACTGCCGGGCAGTTAGGTAAAGTCACATCACAATATTAAATATGATTTATTTTATTTTTTTAAATACAAACAGAAAACAATTTTTTTAAAATATGGTTCCCAAATAATTTATTTTTTTTACTCCGTCAAACCTCGCGACACTTTTTCCACAAGTTGCCATCACCATCCACAGCACCCACGCCAACTCGTGTATTTTTCCGACGCTCCACGCATTTTCTAGGGTTTTCCAGGTCCAAAATCGCAAAAACACTGCCCGGACGTGACGCAACGTCCGTTTTGTGTCCGTTTTCGTTCCAACCTTGCGTGGGGGCCTACGTTGGCCGTGCCCACACGTACGCACACTTTGGTGCAGTTGCATGCATGCGATCACGTAGCCCCAGTGCAACCAGCTACTTGTCGGTCTGCCGGGGAGGGGGTTCCCAACTACGGTTTTTTTTACTCCGTCAAACCTCGCGACACTTTTTCCACAAGTTGCCATCACCATCCACAGCACCCACGCCAACTCGCGTATTTTTCCGACGCTCCACGCATTTTCTAGGGTTTTCTAGGTCCAAAATCGCAAAAACACTGCCCGGACGTGACGCAATGTCCGTTTTGTGTCCGTTTTCGTTCCAACCTTGTGTGGGGGCCTACGTTGGCCATGTCCACACGTACGCACACTTTGGTGCAGTTGCATGCATGCGATCACGTAGCCCCAGTGCAACCAGCTACTTGTCGGTCTGCCGGGGAGGGGGTTCCCAACTACGGTTTCTTTTACTCCGTCAAACCTCGCGACACTTTTTTCACAAGTTGCCATCACCATCCAAAGCACCCACGCCAACTCCCGTATTTTTCCGACGCTCCACGCATTTTCTAGGGTTTTCCAGGTCTAAAATCGCAAAAACACTGCCCGGACGTGACGCAACGTCCGTTTTGTGTCCGTTTTTGTTCCAACCTTGCGTGGGGGCCTACGTTGGCCGTGCCCACACGTACGCACACTTTGGTGCAGTTGCATGCATGCGATCACGTAGCCCCAGTGCAACCAGCTACTTGTCGGTCTGCCGGGGAGGGGGTTCCCAACTACGGTTTTTTTTACTCCGTCAAACCTCGCGACACTTTTTTCACAAGTTGCCATCACCATCCACAGCACCCACGCCAACTCGCGTATTTTTCCGACGCTCCACGCATTTTCTAGGGTTTTCCAGGTCCAAAATCGCAAAAACACTGCCCGGACGTGACGCAACGTCCGTTTTGTGTCCGTTTTCGTTCCAACCTTGTGTGGGGGCCTACGTTGGCCGTGCACACACGTACGCACACTTTGGTGCAGTTGCATGCATGCGATCACGTAGCCCCAGTGCAACCAGCTACTTGTCGGTCTGCCGGGGAGGGGGTTCCCAACTACGGTTTTTTTTCTACTCCGTCAAACCTCGCGACACTTTTTCCACAAGTTGCCATTACCATCCACAGCACCCACGCCAACTCGCGTATTTTTCCGACGCTCCACGCATTTTCTTGGGTTTTTAAGGAAAAAGTACCCTACACCGATGTCCGAACGTGACGCGACGTGTCTTTCCTCTCTGTTTTTGTCCATATCGTGCGTGCAGGACGTACTCTCATACTAAGCGTTTTTAGCAAGTATTTATGTACAAACGCATCATCAAATCAAAACTCTCGAATGAAATGGACAAAATTAATCTCACTCAAATTTCATTCAACATAGATAAAATATTTTACATACTCGGGCTAACTCAACGATTAAAAGTTCACCACATAAAGTCTACTACTTAGGCTTACAACGACATAACCAAATTAAATAAAAAACACAAAAAAACTACTCGTCGTCGCTATCAACGAGGTCAATGACGGCCGGGCCGTCGCCGCCGTCATCGTCGCTGCTGGACCGGTTCGCGAGGTCGTCCCAGTCTATCGAATCGTCGTCGGAATCCTCCTCCTCCACCGCCGCCGGCGCTTGCTGCCACTCCTGCGGCACCTGCTGCCACTCCGGCGCCACCATCGCCGCCTGCTGCGCCGCCTCGGTCGCCTGGATTGCGGCCGCAATCTCGGCGGCCTCCATCGCCGCCGTTGCAGCCTCCGATGCCCGTAGGGCGACGTGGTACCCCGGCGTGTCATCCGGATCACCGTCCTCGCGGAGGATGACCTGCTCCGGCGGCAACTCGATCCCCGGCGGCAAGGGAGGGGCGGCCGGCGCGGGCGCCCGTGCCGGGTACACACTGTGGCCGCCGCCACGTCTGCGGCGATATTGCGGTGGAGGCGGTGCGCGAAGACGGCCGCTGCGGCCCGTCAGATCGGGGGTCTCGCCGGCCGCGGCAAGGCGGAAGGCCGCCATCACCTCCCAATAGTCCTTCCCGCGCCAAAACCGCTTTCGGCCTTCGATGTTGTGCCGGCCGCCTCTGTGGTTGCGGAGCTCCTCCTCCGTCGCGCCGGGACCCAACGTCGCAAAGCCCTCCGCGTCGATCTTCCAGTTGCGCGGTAGACGGCAGCCCGGCGGCACGGGGAGGCAGTAGTGGTGGAGCTCCTCCGTCTCCGGCCCTCCGATGCTCGTCGGCCATGCGCCGGGGGCGTCGGCGGCGGCGCCGCCACCGGTGCTGCTGCTGCCGCCGAAGAAAGCCATCGGGTGCGGGAGGTGGCGTGGAGGTGGAGGGTGCGGGAGGTGCGGGAGGTGGCGGAAGAAAGCCATCGGGTCGGTGCCGTTTTATAGCGGGGGGAGGGAGGGAGGCGGGCAGGCGGCGCCGTGGTTATTAACGCCGACGCGTTAATGCGCGTGGCAGGCGAGGCGGCGTTTGACCGTCGGGCGAAGCGAACAGCGCGTCGGGAGGGGGCAGGCCAGGCGGCGGGCCGGTCGGGTGGCAGCATCGGCGTGGCAGCCGAGGAGCCGACAGCGACGGCAGGCGTCAGCGGTCGCGCGACAGGCGAGGAGGCGGCACCGGTGGCGTCCGGCAGGCGGCGCGACAGGCGAGGAGGCGGCAGCGGTGGCGTCCGGCAGGCGCGGCTGCAGGCGGCAGCGGCGGCGCGGCATGCAAGGAGGCACGCGCGTGGAACCGCCTGCGTGCATGCGCGCCTCGGGCGCCGTGATTGGCGGCCGACACGCCACACGACGGGTGTGGGATTGCGTGGGGCCGGCGGGCGTGGGGGTGGGGCCGGCGCGGCGCCACCGACAACGCGTTCACTGCGAGCGGCCGCTTTAATTTTTTTCCCTCCTGGGCGGGCGGCCGGCCTGTATTCATATACGTATACCTCCGTCTGTTTTTTTTTGCGGGCGGGCGGGCCGGCGGGGCAATCTTATGCCCATCCTACCCTTTGTTATGAAGGGGTATTGGGCAATCTCAGCCCTCCTTGTGTTTACAGGGGGTCTACCGAAGCGGAAGTGATAAGTATATCTGGCATTTCTTCTGGAGAAAATATGGCCAGGAAAATTCACATCCTACATTAATTGCTTGGGACAATGTTTGCAGGCCTAGAGATGAAGGTGGGATTGTTACATTCCAGTGCATGATAAAGGCTCATGAAAAACCTCCACAAGTTATTAAACAAGAGAACCTTCCTTGGGTTAAGATGATTTGGGACAAATATTACTCCTCTGAACTCTCAGGGGCAAGAATGGTGGGATCAAGCTGGTGGAGAACACATCTCAAACTTTTGCCCTCATTCAAGAGTAATACAAACTGCAAGCCTGGCAATGGAGGCACAATAAAACTTTGGCATGAAAAGTGGGTGGACAGACCTCTGATTCACATATTCCCTGAACTGCACCTTTTTTTTGCCAAAAATGACACCCAGTCCTTGGCCTGCTTGCTCAATTCTAATGATAGCTATGATCTATTCCACACCCCACTCTCAGAACAAGCTTTTGAACAACTTAATGACTTTCAACTCCTAATGAGCCAGCACATCAGTTGTCAAACTCAAGATAAATGAATATGCCAGGGCAATAATAACAGATACTCATCCATCTCACTGAGCCTGAAGACACGAG
Organism: Triticum aestivum; assembly: GCF_018294505.1. NCBI lineage: Eukaryota > Viridiplantae > Streptophyta > Magnoliopsida > Poales > Poaceae > Triticum > Triticum aestivum. The sequence continues at coordinate 281,536,048 of NC_057807.1, forward strand.
CAGAGGCTCACATCATCTTTAACTGGCTTTGGAAGTGTGCTAGCAGAATAAGACACAAAATCTTCCTTTGGTTGCTACTCCCTCTGCCTATGGGTTTTAGTTCCAGAATTATGGAACGGAGGGAGTAGTTGTGGGTTTCTGTCCCCAATCCTCAGTGGGCATTGGCCTTATTCTGCGGTGTTGGTTGACCCAAACTACTTGTTATATGCATGCTCAAAGCTGGGCCGAGTACACATGGATATGGCCCAGAAACACCTACAACTTCATGGGTCTATGTTTATACTTTTGATCCTATCAGCCCATCACAATTGGAACCTGGGATGGGAATTATCATTTTGTCAATCCATTTTTTTCCCCCGAGAAACCTCTTGGTCAATGCAGTTCTAATATGAGATTCAGTCTAGTTTCAGTGCTGCCCGTGGAATAATATTATTCCAAATGTGCAACACTGAAACTTAGTTTGGATCTGTGTGCACTGTAGGAGATAACTGAACATCTTCCCATTTCTTTGATTCCAAATGTTCCAACAACCTAGTATGATCATGCCATTGCAATGAGTTTTGCAACTTGTGATGAACAAGCAGTATATCATCATATGCTGAAGTTCCTCTCTGCCTTGAAGGAATCATGGTTTCCCAGCAGTCTTGAGCAAAAGGGCAATCCCAAAAGAGGTGTAGTGAAGTTTCTTCCACTCCTTCAGTGCAGAATACACAATCATAACAGCCCAGGTGCATATATTTTTCTTTTGAGTAAATTTCTGGTATTAACTCTATCATGCAGCATCAACTATGGCCTCCAAGAAAACAATAACGAAAACTATCAACTATGGTCTCCAAGAAAACAAAAATCAAGTATGCCCAGTATATCTTGAGAAAAAACAAAACTATGGCCAGCATATGTACTGCTACTAAACAAGAACAATATAATATAATCAGTGTGCTAAAAGTCCCTCTCCGATGTTCATTTCAACAGGAAAAAGAGAAATGGCAACTGTTCCGCGCTAAGGAGTGGAAAATGGTAAGTTCAGGGGATTTGTCCATGGTCTTAAGCCACCAATGATTAGGGTAGACGAAAATAAAAAACAGAGGTTGGCTGGACTGTAGCAAACCCTGATTCACCCAAGAGCTTTAATACTGTATCATTTTTGTAGATCTATGATCAATGTTCTCTGTCACATTATATATTGCAGGAGGGGACACGTATGTCCGCAAGAAGCCAAAGACTCTACCAAGCATGTTGATAACATAAGCAGCATTGTGGGGGCTAGCTACAACTGATCCTTTGTTTGTCCTAGATTGACACTTGATGCATGCATCCACAACTAATATTATAAGAGCATCTACAGCCAGATATATCTAATCCGGCCCCTCAAATGCCCACGGACGTACCCGGGCGCGTCCGCAAGCAATGACCGGGCACCCCTCTTTGGCACAGCCGTGTCCCTCATATCCGAACCCCATATTCATGTAACCCATGCAACGTTACGTAGATGAATACGATGAACATGCTTAATAGCAAAAAAGGACAAAATTCATCTGATACAAAAGGATCATAGTTCATCGCTAGACAAAAGGATCAAAGTTCACCGCCGGACAGTGCACATTCATACTAAAAACATAGATAAAACAGAGAAGGGCGGAGGAAATCATCATTTTCTCGCCGGCCATTCCCCTTGCAGTCGCCCGTGCAGTTGTACTGCTCCATGTAGCCGTCGGCGGCCGGAGGGGCATCATCGTCAGAGCTGGAGCCGTCGGTGACGTCCAAGCCATCATCGGAGCAGGCGGTCCTACTCCTTCACATGTCGGGCCCTCACGCTCCGACAGCTCGATGGCGAGCCAGAGCGCTTTGGCATTCTTGCGGCGGAGCCGCCGCGCATCCATCTTCGCCGTCATCAGGGAGCGGGGGAGGACCGACGAGACGAGCACGTCCTCGAGATCCACCGGCGCTTGGTCAGCGCCTCACCCGTCGCCGCCCTCTCCCTCGCTAGCTGCCGATCGCAGTGGGCTGCCCATGCCTCAGATTCGGGTGTCCTGTCCGCGTCAGCGTGGGCACGAGGACCCAGTGGTGCCCGGGTACACCATCCGGAGTAGATTGAGCTTGCGGGCGTGGTGGGCGGCGTACTTGGACGGACGCAGAGTGGGTGTAGCTGCGCACTGGGCAGGAGGCTCCGGCGACGTTGCCGGCGTTGCGTCAACAGGCGACGGGCGAGGTCGCGGAACTGGAGCTGCTGTTGCCGCCCTGGTCCAGCCGCAGCCGCCTCAAAGCAATGCAGAGGGTGATTTCCTCCACATCGCCTGACTCCGCATCGCGCAGTAGGCTCGCCCACCGGAGCCGGCACTGCTGCCGTCGCCGGCCATCAATCGTAAGTGGAGGGGACTGGGAGTGGAAGAGATGGATAGAGAGAGAATGGAATGAACTGATTGACTTCGGTCTATGGTTCGTCCGAAGGGGCTATTTGTGTGGGGGCAGGGTGGGCCAAACCGATGTGACGGACACACCAGGGCACGTCCGGGCCTCCCCATACCTGCCCCAGAGTTGGGATGGGTATGAGGGGGTGTATAGGGCCGTTGTGAGGAGCTCGTCTGGGTCACAGTTTCATGATCAGGGACTGTTAGGTCGTCCGCCCGCTGAGTTTGGGGAGCCCGAATGTAGATGCTCTAAGGGCATATCCAAAGCGGATCATCAAACCTTTCCTATACGTCTAGATGGGACGTAACAGTAACTTTTAGGCCTAAATCGGATGGAGCTCTAGGGGAGTCCGGACGTCCGTCACGTCAGACTCTAACATCTCGGTCCCACCCAAAACCTATCTGGCACCCGGGTATTTTCACAATCCACCCCACTCTTCCCATGCTAGACTCCGCCATTTTCGCCCCGAACATTGTCGCCCCCGCCCGTTCAGTCGTCCGCCGCTGCCTCGATGGATCTGACGGAGCCCAGCACCATGTTCATCCTCTCACCAGACCCAGAGCCCATACATCCCTCGTCCGCGCCGATGAATATGGAGACTATCAAACGGCAAGACCGGCACGTGAGGGCGAGGGAGAAGAAGGCGCATGCGGTCGATCAGGCCCGAGCTCCTCCGCCTCAGCACCCTACATACCGGTGCCGCCCGGGGGAATCACCGCCCCTACCTGTACAGTTCCAGCCGCATCACTCCGCCGCCTCCTTCACCTCTGGCGGGCCTCCACCGTACACCGCCGACCTCAACAGTGACTACGTGTTCACCGAGTCACTGACGCTCATCCGATCGCGGTATCCATCAGAGGAGCCCTTGTCTGCGGGCGCCCGATCACTGTATCGCAGAATGCCTCCCGCCAAGCTCTACGGCGAAACGAAGACAAACAACTAGATGATCACTATTCGTCAGAGCCAGAGTCAGAACCATCGACAGACACCTAGCAGCCGTCGATGCCCGATTCAGATGCAAAGAAGAGTGGTTTGGCGTACTTGAACAAGGAGGACAAGTTGTTCTATTTGGTTTGGTTGGGAACAAGTGTTGATATGTTTCACAGTGCAAAGCAAAAGGGCTTGACTTTTTGGCAAGGTGCACATGATTGGTTTCATGAGAACAAGCACTACGAGCCCTACAACAAGGAAAAGATCCCTAATCGAAATTCGAGCTCGATAAGTCATCGATGGTACACCATTCAAGAGGTCATCAAGTATTGGTGCTGCGTATGCACAAACACAAAACTGGTGGCCAAGTGGTGTCGCACTCCACAAGCTTGTTAGTTCTGCTTCTTATTGCTCTATGTGCTGGTCATGTGATTTTTTTTGCTCTATGATGCAATTTGTTGATCATGTGATTGTATTGCTTTGCTAGCCCGGACGCGCATCGTTATACCACAAGAATGAGGGCAAACCATTCCCGATGCTCCATTGTTGGTGCAAGTTGAATGGGCAAAGCAAGTGGAGCAACATTGCTAGTTCTGTCAAGACTGCCAACGCCAAAGGGGATGTAGTTGGTGATCCAAGCTATGGAGTTGAAGGAGGGCTTGCACCGGCCACCCACGTGGCTAGGTCGAGGGGGGCATGGGAGATCGAGAAGGAGAAGCGAGAAGGGGTGGCGACCAAGATTACTGACAAGTTCGAGGACATCATGGCGAAGAAGGGGGAGGTATGTGCCAAGCACAATGAGCTCAAGGAGGAAATGAAGGTGGAGCTCAAGCAAGGAAGCTTGCAGTCAAACAAGCGTGCGAGGAGCAAAAGATCTTGTAAGTGAAGGCCGACGACTTGGATCCCAATGTGGCGAAATTTGTTCACGAATTGTGTGGTGGCGTCTATGCATGCTATGCGCAAAAGGAGGCGGGGAAAGAAGCCGAATAATGAGGCCTTTGGTACGGACATCCAGTGCTTTTACTACTGGTTTGATGGAGGTACAAAACTTATTGAACATCCAGTGCTTTTACTATTAGTTGCATTTGTTTGCAACTATTAAAATGTATCGTTGAATTGCTTTTAATCAAGAAAATTTGTCAAAGGAGGAGGCCGGACAAATAGGGAAAAAAATTGACAGATAGCACTGGATGACGTCGGCCCGGCCCGATGTCAAGTGTCCGCGGACATTTGGCGTCCGTTTGATGTACACCGTTGGAGATGCCCTAACCAAACCAATCATGTGTAACTAGTAAAAGAACTTCATCTCCATCAATCATGTCTAGCAAATCCATTGAACCGTTACTTTGAAACAATCTGTAAAGAGTTCATGAAGCAAAATAATTGAAAACTCATTCTTTGACAGATAACTTAATTAGGTTTTGTCTGTATTGGTGACACGGGGCACTCAGCCAGCAGGAGCTACGTAAGATCCGGGCATTATCATAAGGTCTGTATATAACAAGCACTATCTGACAGGTCAAATGTTAGTGAAGCCAGGCAAGTGCTGGTTCAGACACAGGACACATGTCTTGTGCAGAGAGATTAGGAATCTATTAGGTCAGGTCTTCCATTTGGAAGCATTAATTAGTTCTTCTACCTCGGGATGCTTCATGTCGTGATGTGCACGAACAAACTATTTGGATCCTACTGTGCATACCATGTGAGTGAAGCCAAATGCGCTTCACATCTTCAACAAACAACAATATCTGCAACTGGGAGCACAAAGGCACTCCTCAAACATGTCTTGTGGAGATAAGCATGAACTAACTGAACTTTGTGGTTAAGAAAACCTCAACCAGTTTTTGTCTAGATGACCCATGAATAGAAATGGAGGTACTATGCAATGCATGAATATGTGTCCCAACTGGGTGTGTGTGCGATGCTGAGGCATTATCCAAAATAACATGTGTCACAAGCAATCAACTTTCTTCTCAATTTCCCAATTTTCAGAAAATTACAGAAGCAGAGACACTGTTTATGAATCATCAAAGTAGAAAAACACTAGACAGTTATACCACATAATGATCATGTCCATAGGGACTCTTTCTTAAGGCACGCCTCCTGTAGCAGCAGCGTGCTCATCAGATCATTCTGCATGACGAGGCTGCTATACGCCTTGTCATCATCATCCATCTGCATTTGCTGCTGCTGCTGCACCTGGCGCTGCTGAAGCTCTTGCAGATGAAATGCAGCCGCCGGGGACGGGTGGTTGATGCGCTGGAGGATCTCGGCCTGCGCCACGGCGAGCTGCACCTGGAGCTGGGAGACCTGCTGCTGGAGGTAGGAGATGGCGCCGGCACATCCGTAGACAGGGTCCCGCATCCGCGCGGTGGCCTCGTACACCAGGCTGCTCACAGCATCGGCCCGCTGCGCCGCAGGGAGCTCCTGCAGCATCTTGCTCACGTTGCTGGCGCCGAAGACCCTGTGCACGGTGGCGAACCGGTGCGGGTCCTCCGGCGGGAAGTAAGGCGCGAACACGCAGTCCCTGGTGCACCGTCGCCGCAGGAGCTTGCATGACGCACACGGTGTGGCGCTGCTCCCGGTCTGAGCCCCGGCCATGGCAGTGCTTTCCTCTTTGCTACGGGCTTAAAGAAGAGAAGAGAAGAGAAGATAGAGCAATGTATGGAGATGGTTGCAAAGGGGGAGGGTGATGGGTGCAGAGCTTGGCCTTTTTATAGAGGAAGCAGCCAGCCAGGAAGGAATATGGAGGCTAAGCTAGGTGTCACTGAGGGAGGTTAGCTGCTAATTCCATGCACACCCTGGTTAATCAGGACAAACAAACAAACAAACAAGCATGATAAACTAGTTTAGTGATGGTTTTGTGCTAATTAATGAGCTCTGTCATGTTGCTTGCTGGATCACATTCATCTAGCATAGAATAGGTGCAGAGCCATGTACCTACTGGTACTGGATGCAGTGTGTGTAAAGGCCTTCTACCTTGTTTGTCTGCATTTAGCAGCAAAGGTTGATTATTAGTCTGTGCATTGCATCCTCCAATGGCCGTTATGATCTGGCAATTCTGCTTACCATTCACTTCACGCGGCACCGCCACACTTAGCTGGCTCTAGAGTCTGGATCAATATTTGACACTGCATGCATGCACGTTCAGAGTTGACCTTCCATTAGATGAAACACACACTCAGAGATAAATTAGCATTGCTGGTCTGATCCGTCTGACGCACGCTGTTAACATGTACTTGTTTAATTAACTTAGCTTCCCCGCATAAATGAGGTGAAGATCGAAGACTTAGCACCAACATGCATTAATTAGAGAGGAAGAAGTGTTACTAGCTAGAGCCTAGAGGTGAATAATTATCAAGTCGGCAAGGGAAATGGCGGGGCTCGACGTGAGGATGTCTGTTTCAATCTTCTCTACAAATTGGTGATGTACTACTACTTAGCTTCAATTCAATCTTCAATGCTAATCAACTACAGTACTAGCACTAGTAATCAAATACAGTGAGAAAACAACAGATACCAGTATTTGTTTATCCCATACGCATATTAAATAAATCATGCCAAGACCAGGAGAAAACCTGACTCGTATGTACGCCTGGCCCTAGAACAGTGCTGCTGCATCATCATCATGCGGACAAGGAGAGATTGGGGATTTGTCCTGCACTAGAACGGTACTGCTACACATGGTTTTCAATTTCAGTTTCAGAAAAATTTCAGCACAATTTCAGTGATTTCAGTTTCCATTTCAGCCAAATGACCGAAATATTCACTTGAATTCAATTAAAAATTTGAAAAATTTAAAAAATATTTTGAAAAATATTGAAATTGTTGTGCTATACTGAAATTGCTGAAATATTTTGGCCGAAACGTAATATTTCAGTGTCTGCTGAAATTACTGAAATTCAGTGAATTTCACCGAAATCTCACTGAAAGTGAAAACCATGCTGCTACATCATCGTATGGAAGCATTTCTTTCTATAATATACATGTCAATAATAGCATTGCTAGCTAGAGACAAGTATCCGTAATGTCTGATGCTAGTCATGAGGTACGTACGTGCACCCATGCGGCCATGTCCAACGCATTAAGGCCTCGTACCAACTTGTGATGCAGACTGTGCAACCACACCCTATACCTCTAGCTAACCCGGTTATGTTTCCAGTGTGGATGACAGGACAAATTCATGCTGGAGCTACACTACAAGAAGCATAGTTTGCCTAAGAGGATTATTGTTGCCTCAAAGAAGAGAAACAAGAAGCATCGTATACTACCAGTATCATACTATATCAACATGTACAAAAGTCTTGCCCCTCATGCATCGATTTTTCTTGTGTACAGTGGTACTGCAACGTCCTCCTTTCTGAGTGCATGGGAAAAGGAGTACTACAATCTATCGAGTCCTGACCCAGGAAGGAGGCAGGATTTCTAAAGTTGTTGCGATGCGTGCATGCACATGCACGTTGCCATCAAAACTCAAGAAAGTTCAGACATGCATGTTTCAGTTTCACCCTAAATAATTAACCTGCCGACAATGTTTCACCGCTAAGAGCTAACCCCAAGAGAAAAAGTCTTCACAGTTCCTGCTTAATTTCAAAGTCCAAACGGATCCATCACATGGTTTGGTAACTCACTGGACTAACAGAGCCACCCACGCATGGCCAGTCCACAGACAGGCCGTAGTCCGATTTACCTCGTGTGCTTTTACCACCCTCTATCAATCCGCGGGTTATTTTCCAGACACTAAGGCTAACCCACAGTGTAGTAGACTTTTTCTTTTAACTTTCCTAGGGCACTGGAACATGCAACAGACATCTCCTTTCCCCAACACGACGACTTGTTCCCATCCCATGTAAACGCCTCCAATTGGGTAGACCCTGCCATTCCACAAGGAAAAAAGGACAGAGGTTCCAGGATTCCATCTATCAGGGTGGACCTGGACCACTAGCTAACTCATGTTAGGTTCGCCTTGTGTGTGCATGTGCCTCTGGGATCAAACTTCAGAGTTGGGTTTAACCGACACTGGCACATGTTAAGTGTCTGACGTTACAGGGTAACTCACATGCTTAATTTACTCTTCATTCTCACTACCAACCTTGTAGGTTTTCATGTGTTTCCAAGAGAGCTTTCTTTCTATTCTGAATTCTCTAAGGTAAACTGTCCTATTGTTCAAGGAAACCTAGCCAATGCCATGTTTTAGGACTGTCTTTTCTGTTGGGCTCAACAAGTCAATAGCACCTTTCCATGAAGTTAAATGCGCAATATTTCCCTACCGAATTATCTCAAAAGAAAAGACATTGTAACATAAGCATCATTTTGCGTGATCCTAATATGTGCAATATGTAGAGCATAAAATTAGTCTAGTTTTTTGCTCTTCATAGCAGTACACAGCGAATAAGGCAGTGACAGTACCAGAGGCCAAAGGTAACATACTCATTATGTCAGATCCAAGACTCGTCCACGATATGAATATCAAATCTCCGAGCGAAAAGACCTCACCTAACTGTGTTTGATATAACAAAGAAAATCATAATATTAAGCAGTATTCTACACTCTTGTTTAGATAATGAAGCAGACTCCTACATGGTTATTGGATAAGCACACTTCATCTAATCAGATTGTGCAATAGACAATTAACAAAAACATTGCTAGTGCAATGAAGCCATGGGAGAGATTCATTGAGCATCGCTTAAGAAGAATGACAAGCGTGACCAAAAATTAGTTTGGTTTCATGCCTGGCAGGTCGACCATGGAAGCCATTTTCTGGGTACGACAAATTATGAAGAGATACAGGGAGCAAAAAAAGGACCTGAATATGGTGTTCATTGACTTCGAGAAGGCCTATGATGAGATACCGCGGAATGTCATGTGGTGGGCCTTGGAGAAACACAAAGTCCCAACAAAGCACATTACCCTCATTAAGGACATGCAGGATAATTTTGTGACAAGTGTTCGAACAAGTGATGGCGACACTGTTGACTTCCCGATTAAAATGGGCCTGCACCAAGGTCAGCTTTGAGCTCTTATCTTTTTAGTTTGGTGATGGATGAGGTCACAAGGGATATACAAGGAGATATCCCGTGGTGTATGCTCTTTGCGGATAATGTGGCTCTAGTCGATGATAGTCGGACGGGAAATTAATAGAAAGTTAGAGCTATGGAGACAAACCTTGGAATCCAAAGGTTTTAAGCTTAGTAGAACTAAAACCGAGTACATGACATGCGGTTTCAGTACTAGTAGGCACGAGGAGGATGAGGTTAGTCTTGATGGCAGGTGATACCTCAGAAGGACAACTTTTCGATATTTGGGGTCAATGTTGCAGTGGTGATATCGATGAAGATGTGAGCCATCGAATCATAGCCGGATGGATGAAGTGGCGCCAAGCTTCTGGCGTTCTATGTGACAAGAGAGTGCCTGAAAAGTTAAAAGGCAGGTTCTATCGGACGGCGATTCGACCCGCAATGTTGTATGGCGCTGAGTGTTGGCCGACTAAAAGGCAACATGTTCAACAGTTAGGTGTAGCGGAGATGCGCATGTTGAGATGGATGTGTGACCACACAAGGAAGGATCGGATCCAGGATGATGATATACAGGATAGAGTTGGGCTAATACCGATTGTAGAAGCTTGTCCAACGTCGTCTGAGATTGTTTGTGCATATTCAACGCCGGCCTCTAGAAGCTCCAGTGCATAGTGGACGGATAAAGCGTGTTGATAATGTCAAGAGAGGTTAGGGTAGACCAAAGATGACATGGCAGGAGTCTATAAAGAGATATCTGAAGGAGTGAAATATCACCAAAAGAACTAGCCATGGACAGGGGTGCGTGGAAGCTAGCTATCTATCTGCCAGAACCATGAGTTGGTTGTGCGATCTTATGGGTTTCATCTCTAGCCTAACCCAACTTGTTTGGGACTAAAGGCTTTGTTGTTGTTGTTGATTGCTAGTGCAATATGCATTTAAAGATTGTATTGTTGGATATGCTGTAAGCTTACAGCAATATCTTATTTTTGTGTCATTGCCTGTTATTGGCCGTTCAGTTCAAGCAAGAGGTGATTATTTAATCATTATTATTTCATTTCAGGAATCCAATGCTATCAAAGTAAGAAAAATACTTACTGGGAACAGGTGTTAAGTTGTGCATGGCGTGGTAAAAGATATGGAACAGGAGTTCCACCCAGCACATGCATGATACCAAAGAAAATGAACATGACTGTCGTGCACATGCTATCAACAGAGACCCCACATATCCGTTTTGCATAATAAGACGTATGCCATGGCATAGTTATTTTACAGAGAAAAAGATCAAAGTGGCCTTCTTTTGATCAAAGCACTAATCATTGCAATCTGAGAAGGAGACACATACAGAGGTATGGATGTATTTAATGAAGAAACGTTAATGACGGAAAGGAACAACCCCAGCTATCTAGGTAGCCTGTAAAGATCCAGCCAATAACTGTGATGAAACAATATATATATATATATATATTGATGTTACATGCTGCATATGCTCAATAAGTACTAGACTAGGAAATTCGAAGCTACTGTGGGAAACGACAAGAAAAACTAAGGCATGAAATTCACCTTTTGTACCAAAATAACTTGGAATGATGATCAAGACACTCTTTTCAGTCTTGGGAAGATGCCACACTGACAATGATCGAAATCAAACCTCTTCTAAGTTTCTCTTGCGGCTAAGAAGTAGTTTTTGTGTGTCCCTTGTTTTGATCCCCAGCCTAAACATCAAGTTCGCCGGTAACTTCGGTTTTTCTGAGTGTAAATTGCACTTTTCACTAACGCCTGAAGTTTTCCTTTTCATGTATTCAGCGGATTGCGTCTGAACTGTGACAGTACACAAGCAGCAGTATTAAAATTTGAAACTCCAAAGTTTAAAAGATCAAACAGAAGATTCATTACCCTGACTACTGCAAGGTCTAAGGCTATGTTATCCAACAGCTTCATGAAGACTACATGATCATGAATAGAATGTCTATTCACTCTAGGCATTTAAGCTATTTCTCCAGTTAAAGCAGAAACAGTTTCTCAACACATAATTTACACTATTCATGGCATTACAGAACTGACCAGAACGCTGTGCAGATAATGACTTGGCCAAGGTTTGGAGTCCTCTTATATCATTGACCTTGTTCTTCTTCAGAGTCGAATTAGTAGAGTCCAAGTGGCTGGGATGAATGTGCACAAGAGCATTTGCAAAAGCCTAGAAGTACATAAAAAAAAGTAACAAATGTAACAGATGAGATTAACAATACAATCAGGGGTCGTTCAGAATACAAAGTTGCAGTTCAAGCAGCACAATACACTTCTCCAGAAACTTTAACCACAAAGAGCTGACAGACTGACATGCTAAATATCATCAATTGATGAGACTGATGAGACTGTATCTGATGTTAGCTGATAGAGGAAACAGACTAAACAATTCGGCCAATGTCGTTCTCCGGAATGATCTATGTTTATATGTGCTCAGTTGTACAAAGTACAAACAACACCACTATAAATAGCACAATCATCAAACACCTGTCATCACTTCATTCAAAGTAAGTGATAATAGGGATGCATTTTCATTTGAATAAGTTTGGTCAGTTTTCACTTTATGGTTAAGACTATGTTATAAGACTAACATGCTGAGGTATTAAAATGTTCAATATGTGAGTAAGGCAGCACAAAAAATTATTATCCCCTGAGAGAGTTATTTCTACCAGGATTAAGCCATCAGTTTTTGTCATGCCGAAATTATACCACATCACCAGTTTTATTATCAGAGAAAAATTATACTTGAAAGACAGCATCATTCTATCCAATAATCAGAATCTGTTCCAGTCTACATTTCATATTTAAGCTAGATAGCAATGTAAAACAGACAAGAGCGCAATGCAGAGAAATACTTGCTAGCTCTTGAGAGATCAGGTTACAGAACCAACAATATGTTTTATGATCCGTTACAAGTTGACCACTTCTTTGAATTATGACAATGTTACTGAATCCTGTTCTTCGCCAACACCCTGGACCATTAGTAGTACAAGCAAATGATGCTTGAGATTAACTCTGTATTCCTTTTGGACAAAGCTAGAACGAAAGCCAAAATGAGCTGTTAAGCATGAGTAAGACTCTGTAGGCAGGGCTCAAGCAAAATTTGTCCCTAAGGACATTCAAACTACTGACACTAACTGCAGTAGTGATAAGTCAATGTAACAGGATAGGGATTATAACCGTACAAGGAAGAATCACCGATAGACTGAATATAACATGCAAGCAACACCAACATCTTAGGCTATTTTCAGGCAACTAATACAAGACAAGTGAAGAGATGCTTCAGCGCAATCAGACTGTGGACTACCTTGGAAGCAATGGTGTAGAACCCATTATCAAGAGAGTCCTGTGCAAAGGTTAACCATTCTTCATGGAACACATGCAGATCAAGGTCGTCAGAGTATTTGGCCTCTCGCAGAACCAGCGCCTCATATCTCATAGCAAGGCAGCTCTGGCAGTATACGTTAGAACAATTAGTGAAGCGACAGTGAACAAAATGAAACACGGTCTGTTACCATCCAAAGAGCTACGATGGCACTATCAACTCCCAAGAAAAATAAAGCATAAACCGGTCATCATTGATAAATGATCTGTGCCGGGGTGTATACTGAACTGAAGCACTGAAACAGCATCATAAATCGAACCCTGAAACTGCATCCCGGATCACACATGCCGCAGCACACGCTTATACTGAAACTGCATCACAAATCAAACCCTGAAACACTGCATCCCAAATCACTGCATGCCGCGGCACCCTCCATACTGAACCGAAGCATTGAAACTGCACCCCAAGATCAAACCCTAGAGAGAAAAGAACAGGGTGCTGGACCACACAGTGTGCGCAATTTGTCCTCACCTCGACATCTCCCGAGAGGGCGAAGGCGCGCGCGAAGAAGTCGGCGACGGAGAGCCTCGCCCCGTCCCCCTCGACCGCAGCTGCGGCGCACACCTCGGCCACGCTCTCCCGCAGAAGTTTCCGGGCTGCCGAGCGCGTGCTGAGAAGCGCGGCAACGTCGCCGCCGGCGGAGAGCGCCGCCTCCAGTACCCGGAGCTCCTCGTCTCCGAACCTGCGCGATCGATGCGGGGAGAGGTTGAAATGGGAGGTTGTAGAAGCTGGAGCGGGGAGGCGATGGATCGCGCGTGCGTGCGTACCTGTGGTGGGAGAGGCGGGAGGCGAACAGGGAGAGGGCGTCGGTGATGGTGCCGCCGCCGTGCCGCTGGTGGGCTGTGGTGCCCTCCTGCTCCGTCGCCATACGCTGTGTGGTGGTAGTTTGATTTGATTTGAAACTCTGAGGTCGAAGTTGGCCGTACAGTATTTATTAGGCCCGTTTAGGTTGCTTTCTGAGACGGTATGATATGCTGAATCCGGCCCATGAGCACTGGCCGCACTGCCATGGCAAATTGTTTAGTTTCATTTTTTTTCTTTTTTGTGATCACTTTAGTTTCTACTCTTCCCCCAAAAACGAAAACTTTACTTTCAACCCATTATAAGGGCCTACTTGATTCGCACGGTCTTAAAAAACACAGAAATAGGAAGAATGTAGCATTTCAATGTCGTGACATATTGAATCTTATAGGAACCAAAAACACTGAAATATGCAATGTAAGTTGCTTGATTGTCCAACAAGAAAAATGCAGGAATTTTTCCAATAGCATTAGGTGTTTGACATAGTTGTTATAAAACAAAGAAATTTACCGCGGCAAGCGCGGTCAGCAATCTTCAAATCATTCAAGAAACTAAAGAAATTTTCCATGAGGTTGGACTCAATGAAAATTTCCCATGATGCATTTGCACAATAGATGGTACTCATGTGACTGCTAGAGTGCCAGAGATCACGGGCTGCATCATACAGGGGGAGAAAGCACTGCACAAGCGAATGTGCTTGTTGTTATTGACTTCGATCTGAAGTTCACATATGTGTTAGTTTGTTGGGAAGGATCAGCCCATGATGCTTCTTGCCGACATCATGGCTCGACTTAATGGCATCAATATCCCCAATGGAAAATTCTACCTAGGAGATGCTTGCTATGCATATCAACCTGACGTTCTTCCACCCTTCAGGACAATCAGGTACCATATGAACGAGTTCTCTCCAGTAACTATCCTAGGACTGCACGGGGATAGTTTGATTTTAGACACTCTAGCCTTAGAGTTACAGTTGAGAATGCATTTGGAGGTCTGAAGAATAGATTTAAGATCCTTAACCAGAAGTCACTCCACCCTTTCCCCTCCCAGGTTAGGCTTGTTCTTGCATGTTGCATCCTTCATAAGGGGATCCTATAATGGGTTTATGATGAATTTGTGCCGGGGGAGGAAGTTGTGATGGTTGATGATGTTGATACTCCGGCCATTGTGTGGACGCATTTGACAATTAAGCTTGGAAGAGTAAAAATGTTGGAGTGGACTGAGGCAATATGGGCAAACAAAGGTAACACAAGGATCTGATGAAGAAGAAGCAACAACAGAAGATTCAGGAGTAGCAGAGGATGCATCAGCATCAGAGGAAGACGCAACAACAGAAGAAGAAACAACAACATGAAGAAGATTGAGAATGGACTTCCCCCTAGTTGGGCACAAGTGAACTTTCCCCTACTAAGCCATATGGCTGTTAATTTGTATTGCAGTTTGTTAGTGTCTAGGATGAAGTGCCATTTGTTTAATGGCTGACTAAAACAATGTTTTATTCAAACTTCACATGTTAGTGTCATATGTGGTAAGGTCGCCACTAGTGAGAAGAGGTGAGCACAACATAGTCCATGCACAACCAAACACCGTGTAGTACATGAGCCTAGCCCAACGCAAGCCATCAAACGACCGGGGGGTTTTGCTTCCCTAATGCAGCCAACCTACATGTAGGGTGCCAACCTACTCAGCCAGGCCCAACTAAGCCACGAATGCAAAAAAACCAAAACGATGCAACCTATCAAACAAGTCCTTGGATATGGACTTTGATAATGACTTCGTGACTTGTGAAGGTGCCAGGGGAGAGGTTGGGGTGGCGTGGGTCTAGGCGTGTTGTTGTGTTTTCCTTTTGGATCCTCCTCGGATGCACGTGGATGTTCGTGGGCTAGGTTTTATCGTGTAGTGCATGAGTGGGGTTGTCTATTTACCGTTTTCTCGGATTAAATTGCCTTTTTTTCCTTTGATGGGGACTTAAGGTGGCTATTTTTTGAGTGGATTTTTTTATATGGGGACAAAAGGAGATGTAGGATGGATAGGCCAAACTATGGCTTTAGAATCTACAGTTGAATTTGGCAAATCCGGACCCCTAAATGTCTGCGGACGTGTCGGGCGCTACCCGGACAGCGGTGGACGACCCCTCATATGTCATGCCGGACAGCCACACTACTTGGGTCTAAACCCTCAATCCATGCACGTGAATCATATAGCACAATTTCATCGCAATTTAACAATGCAAGAAAGCAAAACAATTCACAATTCAACAATTCGTACATGTCAAAATGAAATTCAACGTCCGGACCACGGCTGGACAATGTGATGAATCACTCCCCAGACGCCATCCATGTCGCGTGCTCTACCACAGCCGTCGTCTGTGCCGGGTCCACCACCTCATACTCTCTAGCATGTTGATCTTCTTCTTCCTCCTCTCAAGCCAGTTCTTGCCTTCCTCATCTAAGAGGCTTCCGTTAATGACCCACAATTATAGGGGATTAATCGCAGTCCTTTCGATAAGTAAGACTGTCGAACCCAACGAGAAGCAGAAGGAAATGACAAGCAGCAAGGTATTTTCTGCAAGCACTGAAATAGTTGGTAACAGGTAGTTTGATAGCAAGATAATTTGTAACGGACAAATAACGGTAACGATAAATAAACTACAACAAGGTAGCTCAATCCTTTTGTGGCAAAGGACAGGCTAAAACGGTATCTTATGATAAGCAAAGCGTTCTTCAGGGTACACTGGAATTTCACCATGTCACTTTCATCATGTTGGTTTGATTCGTGTTCGCTACTTTGATAATTTGATATGTGGGTGGACCGGTGCTTAGGTGATGTTCTTACTTGAAAAAACCTCCTACTTATGATTAACCCCTCGCAAGCATCCGCAACTATGAGAAAAGTATTAAGATAAAATCTAACCATAGTATTAAACTTTTAGATCCAAATCATTCCCTTACGAAGTAGCGCATAAACTAGGGTTTAAGCTTCTGTCACTCTAGCAACCCATCATCTAATAACTACTCCACACTACATCCCTTAGGCCCAAAAATGGTGAAGTGCCATGTAGTCGACGTTCACATGACACCACTAAGGGAATCACAACATACATATCATCAAAATATCGAACACATATCAAGTTCACATGATTACTGATACGTCTCCAACATATCTATAATTTTTTTATTGTTCCATGCTATTATATTATCCATCTTGGATGTTTTATATGCATTTATATGTTTTTTATATTATTTTTAGGACTAACCTATTAACCTAGAGCCTAGTGCCAGTTTCTGTTTTTCCTTGTTTTTGAGTTTTACAAAAAAGGAATATCAAACGGAATCCAAACGAGCTGAAACTTTACAGTGATTTTTTATGGACCAGAGGAAGCCCCCGAAGCATAAGAGTTGGGCCATAAGAGTCCCGATTCAACTACAAGGGTGCAGGGCGCGCCCCCTGCCTTGTCGCTAACTCGTGGACCCCCCCCCCTAACGTGAAACCGACGCCAAAAATTCCTATAAATCCAGAAACCCCTAGAAAAAAACCTAGATCGGGAGTTCCGCCGCCGCAAGCCTCTGTAGCCACGAAAAACCACTCGGGAGCCCATTCGGCCACCCTGCCGGAGGAGGAATCCATCACCGGTGGCCATCTTCATCATCCCGGTGCTCTCCATGACGAGGAGGGAGTAGTTCACCCTCAGGGCTGAGGGTATGTACTAGTAGCTATATGTTTGATCTCTCTCGCGCGTTCTTGATTTGGCACGATCTTGATGTACAACGAGCTTTGTTTTTATAGTTGGATCTTATGGTGTTTCCCCCCCTCTATCTCCTGGTGATAAATTGAGTCTTTTCCTTTGAGGTTTTGTTATGCCGCATTGAATCTTTGGATGTGAGAGCACTGATGTCTAGTATGCAACTTTATTCTTGTAGACACGTGTTGGGCCTCCAAGCACAGAGTTTTGTAGGACAGTAGCAATTTTCCCTCAAGTGGATAACCTAAGGTTTATCAATCCGTGGGAGGCGTAGGATGAAGATGGTCTCTCTCAAACAACCCTGCAACCAAATAATAGAAAGTCTCTTGTGTCCCCAACACACCAAATACAATGGTAATTTGTATAGGTGCACTAGTTCGACGAAGAGATGGTGATACAAGTGTAATATGGATAGTAGATATTGATTTTTGTAATATGAACAATAAAAAACAGCAAGGTAGCAAGTGATAAAACGGAGCACAAATGGTATTGCAATGCTTGAAAATTAGGCCTTGGGTCCGTACTTTTGCTAGTGCAATCTCTCAACGATGCTAATATAATTGGATCACATAACCATCCCTGAACGTGCAACGAAGAATCACTCCAAACTTCTTATCTAGCAGAGAACATAAGAAGAAATTGTTTGTAGGGTACGAAACCACCTCAAAGCTATTCTTTCTGTTCGATCTATTCAAGAGTTTGTACTAAAATAACACAAAGCTATTCTTTCCGTTCGATCTATCCTAGAGTTCATACTAAAATAACACCAAAGCAAATTCAGATTCATAATACTCAATCCAACATAAAGAACCTCAAAGAGTGCCCCAAGATTTCTACCGGAGAAACTAAGACAAGAACGTGCATCAAACCCTATGCGTAGATTACCCCAATGTCACCTCGGGAATCCGCGAGTTGAGTGCCAAAATATATATCAAGTGAATCAATATGATACCCCATTGTCGCCATGAGTATTCATTTGCAAGACATATATCAAGTGCTCTCAAATACATAAAAGTATTCAATCCGATAAAACGAAATCCCAAAGGGAAAACTCAATTCATCACAAGATAGAGAGGGGAAAACACCATATGATCCGACTATATTAACAAAGCCCACGATACATCAAGATCATGACATCTCAAGAACAAGAGAGAGAGAGAGAGAGAGATTAAACACATAGCTACTGGTACAAACCCTCAGCCTCGAGAGTGGACTACTCCCTCCTCATCATGGTGGCTAGAGGGAAGATGAAGATGGCCACCGGTGATGATTTCCCCCTCCGGCAGGGTGCCGGAACGGAGTCTAGATTGGTTTTCGTGGATACAGAGGCTTGCGGCGACATAACTTCTGATCTAGGGTTTCCCTGAGGGTTTTGGAAATATTTGGGGATTTATAGGGCAAAGGGGGTGCAGGAGGCCACCGAGGTGGGCGCAACCCACCTGGGCGCGCCTGGACCCCCAGGCGCGCCCTGGTGGGTTGTGCCTATTGGGTAACGTAGCATGCAATTTAAAAAAAAAATCCTACGATCATGTAGGATCTGTCTAGGAGATGCATAGAAACGAGAGGGGGAGAGTGTGTCCACGTACCTTCGTAGACCGAAAGCGGAAGCCTTAGTTTAACGCGATTGATGTAGTCAAACATCTTCGCGATTCAACTGATCAAGTACCGAACGGACGTCACCTCCGAGTTCTGCACACGTTCAGCTCGATGACATCCCTCGAACTCTTGATCCAACAAAGTGTCAAGGGAGAGTGTCATCAGCACGATGGTGTTGTAACGGTGATGATGAAGTAATCCGCGCAGGGCTTCGCCTAAGCACTATGACAATATGACCGGAGGAGTAAACGGTGGAGGGGGGCACCGCACATGGCTAAGAACAATTGGTGTGCCTTAGAGGTGCCCCCTGCCCCCATATATAAAGGAGGGAGAGGGGAGGAGGCCGGCCTAGGGGGCGCGCCAACTGGGGGGAAACCCACTTGGACTCCTAGTCCTATTCTCCCCCCTTCCTTCTATCAGAGGGGGAAAGGGGGGAGGAGAGGGAGAGGGAGAAGGGAAGGGGGCCGCACCCCCTCCCCTTGTCCAATTTGGACTCCCCATGGGGGGGCCACCCCCTTGTGGGCTGTCTTGCCTCTCCCCTATGGCCCATGTGGCCCATTACTTCCCCTGGGGGGTTCCGGTAACTGTTGGGGAACACAGTAATTTCAAAAACAATTCCTACGATCACGCAAGATCTATCTAGGAGATGCATAGAAACAAGAGGGGAGAGTGTGTCCACGTACCCTCTTAGACCAAAAGCGGATGCGTTTAGTAACGCGGTTGATGTAGCCAAACTTCTTCGCGATCCAACCGATCCAAGTACCGAACGTACGACACCCCCGCGTTCAGCACACGTTCAGCTCGATGACGTCCCACGAACTCTTGATCCAGTTGAGGCCGAGGGAGAGTTCCGTCAGCATGACGGCGTGGCAGCGGTGATGATGATGTTACCGGTGTAGGGCTTC
This sequence comes from Triticum aestivum, assembly GCF_018294505.1. NCBI lineage: Eukaryota > Viridiplantae > Streptophyta > Magnoliopsida > Poales > Poaceae > Triticum > Triticum aestivum. The sequence continues at coordinate 281,555,857 of NC_057807.1, forward strand.
GCCTAAGCACTACGACAATATGATCGAGGTGTGTAACTGTGGAGGGGGGCACCGCACACGGTTAAGAGAAACTTGTGTGTTCTAGGGTGCCCCCCTGCCCCCGTATATATAGGAGGGGAGGGGAGGCCGGCCGGCCCTCCTAGGGCGCGCCAGGAGAGGGGAATCCTATTAGGACTCCAAGTCCTAGTAGGTTTCCACCTAAGGAAGAGGGGGAAGAAGGAAGGAAGAGGGGGAAGGGAAGGAAAGGGGGGCGCCGCCCCTTACCCTAGTCCAATTAGGACCCAAGGGGGAGGGGGCGCGGCCAGCCCCTCATGGCCTTCCTCTCTTCCCACTAAGGCCCATTGAGGCCCATTAGTTCCCTCGGGAGGTTCCGATAACCCTCTGGCACTCCGATAATTATCCGGTGACCCCCGGAACTTATCCGGTGTCCGAATAACATTGTCCAATATATCAATCTTTATGTCCCAACCATTTCGAGACTCCTCGTCATGTCCGTGATCTCATCCGGGACTCCAAACAATCTTTGGTCATCAAATCACATAACTCATAATACAAATCGTCATCGAACATTAAGCGTGCGGACCCTATGGGTTCGAGAACTATGTAGACATGACCGAGACACATCTCCGGTCAATAACCAATAGCGGAACCTGGATGCTCATATTGGCTCCTACATATTCTATGAAGATCGTTATCGGTCAAACCGCATAACAACATACGTTGTTCCCTTTGTCATCGGTATGTTACTTGCCCGAGATTCAATCGTCGGTGTCATCATACCTAGTTCAATATCGTTACCAGCAAGTCTCTTTACTCGTTTTGTAATACTTCATCCCACAACTAACTCATTAGCTAGTCACATTGCTTGCAAGCCTTATAGTGATGAGCATTACCGAGAGGGCCCAGAGATACCTCTCAGAAACACGGAGTGACAAATCCTAATCTCGATCTATGCCAACCTAACAAATACTTTTGGAGACACCTGTAGAGCATCTTTATAATCACCCATTTACGTTGTGATGTTTGATAACACACAAAGTGTTCCTCGGTATTCGGGAGTTGCATAATCTCATAGTCAGAGGAACATGTATAAGTCATGAAGAAAGTAGTAGCAATGAAACTGTAACGATCATAATGCTAAGCTAACGAATGGGTCTTGTCCATCACATCATTCTCCTAATGATGTGATCCCATTCATCAAATGACAACACATGTCTATGGTTAGGAAACATAACCATCTTTGATAAACGAGCTAGTCAAGTAGAGGCATACTAGGGACATTTTGTTTTGTCTATGTATTCACACATGTACAAGTTGCTGGTTAATACAATTCTAGCATGAATAATAAACATTTATCATGAAATAAGGAAATAAATAATAACTTTATTATTGCCTCTAGGGCATATTTCCTTTAGTCTCCCACTTGCAGTAGAGTCAATAATCTAGATTACAAAGTAATGATTCTAACACCCATGGAGTTTTGGTGATGATCATGTTTTGCTCGTGGAAGAGGCTTTGTCCACGGGTCTGCAACATTCAGATCCGTATGTATCTTGCAAATCTCTATGTCCCCTTCTGACACTTGATGATGGATGGAATTGAAGCATCTCTTGATGTGCTTCGTTCTCTTAAGAAAACTGGATTCCTTTGCCAAGGCAATTGCACCAGTATTGTCACAAAAGATTTTCATTGGACCTGGTGCACTAGGTATGACACCTAGATCGAATATGAACTCCTTCATCCAGACTCCTTCATTTGCTGCTTCCGAAGCAGCTATGTACTCCGCTTCACACGTAGATCCCGCCACGACGCTTTGCTTGGAACTGCACCAACTGACAGCTCCACCATTCAATAAAAATACATATCCGGATTGTGACTTAGAGTCATCCGGATCAGTGTCAAAGCTTGCATCGATGTAACCATTTATGACGAGCTCTTTGTCACCTCCATAAACAAGAAACATGTCCTTAGTCCTTTTCAGGTATTTTAGGATGTTCTTGACCGCTGTCCAGTGCTCCGCTCCGGGATTACTTTGGTACCTCCCTGCTATACTTATAGCAAGGCACACATCAGGTCTAATTCACAGCATTGCATACATGATAGAACCTATGGCTGAAGCATAGGCAATGACTTTCATTTTCTCTCTATCTTCTGCAGTGGTCGGGCATTGAGTCTGACTCAACTTCACACCTTGTAACACAGGCAAGAACCCTTTCTTTGACTGATCCATTTTGAACTTCTTCAAAACTTTATCAAGTTATGTGCTTTGTGAAAGTCCAATTAAGCGTCTTGATCTATCTCTATAGATCTTGATACCCAATATGTAAGCAGCTTCTCTGAGGTCTTTCATAGAAAACTTTTATTCAAGTAACCCTTTATGCTATCCAGAAATTCTATATCATTTCCAATCAACAATATGTCATCCACATATAATACTATAAATGCTACAGAGCTCCCACTCACTTTCTTGTAACTACAGGCTTCTCCAAAAGTCTGTATAAAACCATATGGTTTGATCACACTATCAAAACGTTTATTCCAACTCCGAGAGTCTTGCACCAGTCCATAAATGGATCACTGGAGCTTGCACACTTTGCCAGCACCCTTTGGATCGACAAAACCTTATGGTTGCATCATATACAACTCTTCTTCCAGAAATCCATTCAGGAATGCAGTTTTGGCATCCATTTGCCAAATTTCATAATCATAAAATGCGACAATTGCTAACATGATTCGGACAGACTTAAGCATCGCTACAGGGGAGAAAGTCTCATCGTAGTAAACTCAATGAACTCGTCGAAAATCTTTTGCAACAAGTCGAGCTTTGTAGATAGTAACATTACCATCAGCGTCGGTCTTCCTCTTGAAGATCCATTTATTTTCTATGGCTTGCCGATCATCAGGCAAATCCACCAAAGTCCACACTCTGTTCTCATACATGGATCCCATCTCAGATTTCATGGCCTCAAGCCATTTCGCGGAATATGGGCTCATCATCACTTCCTCATAGTTTGTAGGTTCACCTTGGTCTAGTAACATGACTTCCAGAACAGGATTACCATACCACTCTGGTGCGAACCATACTCTGGAAGACCTATGAGGTTCTGTAGTAACTTGATCTGAAGTTTCATGATCATCATCATTAGCTTCCTCACTAATTGGTGTAGGAATCACTAGAATTGATTTCTGTGATAAACTACTTTCCAATTCGGGGGAAGGTACAATTACCTTATCAGTTCTACTTTCCTCCCACTCACTTCTTTCGAGAGAAACTCCTTCTCTAGAAAGGATCCATTCTTAGCAACGAATATTTTGCCTTCGGATCTATGATAGAAGGTGTACCCAATAGTTTCCTTTGGGTATCCTATGAAGACGCATTTCTCAGACTTGGGTTCGAGCTTACCAGGTTGAAACTTTTTCACATAAGCATCGCAACCCCAAACTTTAAGAAATGACAACTTTGGTTTCTTGCCAAACCACAGTTCATAAGGCGTCGTCTCAACGGATTTTGATGGTGGCCTATTTAAAGTGAATGCTGCCGTCTCTAAAGCATAACCCCAAAACGATAGCGGTAAATCAGTAAGAGACATCATAGATCGCACCATATCTAATAAAGTACGGTTACGACATTCGGACACACCATATTGTTGTGGTGTTCCAGGTGGCGTAAGTTGTGAAACTATTCCACATTGTTTCAAATGAAGACCAAGCTCGTAACTCAAATATTCACCTCCACGATCAGATCGTAGAAACTTTATTTTCTTGTTATGATGATTTTCCACTTCACTCTGAAATTCTTTGAACTTTTCAAATGTTTCAGACTTATGCTTCATTAAGTAGATATAACCATATCTGCTCAAATCATCTATGAAGGTAAGAAAATAACGATACCCGCCACGAGCCTCAACACTCATTGGACCACATACATCGGTATGTATTATTTCCAATAAGTAAGTAGCTCGTTCCATTGTTCTGGAGAACGGAGTTTTAGTCATCTTGCCCATGAGGCACGGTTCGCAAGCACCAAGTGATTCATAATCAAGTGATTCTAAAAGCCCATCAGCATGGAGTTTCTTCATGCGTTTTATACCGATATGACCTAAACGGTAGTGCCACAAATAAGTTGCACTATCATTATCAACTTTGCATCTTTTGGTTTCAATATTATGAACATGTGTATCATCACGATCGAGATTCAACAAAAATAGACAACTCAGCAAGGGTGCATGAACATAAAAGATATTACTCATATAAATAGAACAACCATTATTCTCTGATTTAAATGAATAACTGTTTCACATCAAACAAGATCCAGATATAATGTTCATGCTCAACGCTGGCACCAAATAACAATTATTTAGGTCTAAAACTAATCCCGATGGTAGATGTAGAGGTAGCGTGCCGACGGCAATCACATCAACCTTGGAATCATTTCCCACGCACATCGTCACCTCGTCCTTGGCCAATATTCATTTAATATGTAGCCCCTGTTTTGAGTTGCAAATATGAGCAATAGCACTAGTATCAAATACCCAGGCGCTACTATGAGCATTATTAAGGTACACATCAATAACATGTATATCAAATATACCTTACACTTTGCCATCCTTCTTAGCTGCCAAATACTTGGGGCAGTTCTGCTTCCAGTGACCATTCCCTTTGCAGTAGAAGCACTCAGTTTCAGACTTAGGTCCAGAATTGGGTTTCTTCTCCTGAGCAGCAACTTTCTTGCCATTCTTCTTGAAGTTCCCCTTCTTCCCTTTGCCCCTTTTCTTGAAACTAGTGGTCTTGTTGACCATCAACACTTGATGCTCCTTTTTGATTTCTACTTCTGCTGTCTTTAGCATTGCGAAGAGCTCGGGAATAGTCTTGTTCATTCCTTGCATATTATAGTTCATCACGAAGCCTTTGTAGCTTGGTGGCAGTGATTGAATAACTCTGTCGGTGACACTATCATCAGGAAGATTAACTCCCACCTGAGTCAACTGGTCATGGTACCCAGACATTCTGAGTATGTGTTCACTCACAGAACTATTCTCCTCCATTTTGCAGCTATAGAACTTGTTGGAGACTTCATATCTCTCAAACTGGGCATTTGCTTGAAATATTAGCTTCAACTCTTGGAACATCTCATATGCTCCATGACGTTCAAAACGTCTTTGAAGTCCCGATTCTAAGTCGTAAAGCATGTGAAAGCACAAGTGCTCCCTGGGTGGTTTTGGTAATTAATGTCAACATATCTCTTGTTGGACTAACACTTTTACCTAGTATGTTTCAGACAAGTTCAACAATGGAGTGGCATGGACTAAAGGATGTGGAAAACCTTCAAGATGCTAAGGACAAAGGATTGGCTCAAGCTCCAAGCTCAAGACTCTACATTTTCTATTTTAGTGATCCAAGATCACATTGAGTCTATAGGAAAAGCCAATACTATCAAGAGGGGATGAGGTGTTGCTTAATGGCTTGCTTGCTCCAAAGCCCTCAACTACTTTCTCACATCCACATATGTCCTAAACCAAAAGTCTAAACTCAGCCCTACTGATTCTTTCTATCCGGCGCCACCGAGTTCAGATATCTTAGCCACTGCCACAAACCCTAGGCAAATCGGTCTCACCGATAGGGATCTCGGTCTCACCGAGATGGGATTGTAATCTCTCTGTGTATGTCCATTACCAAAATCAGTCTCACCAAGTTTGAGCAATCGGTACTACCGAGATTACAATGCAAACTCTCTGGTTAACTTATTACCAAAATCGGTCCTACCGAGTTTGTGTAATCGGTCAAACCGAGTTTGCCTGACCAACTCTCTGGTTAGCTTATTACCAAAATCGGTCCCACCGAGTTTGTGTAATCGGTCTCACCGAGATTACGTTATGCCCTAACCCTAACCATATCGGTCCTACCGAGTTGCATGTCGGTCCCACCGAAAATCCTAATGGTCACTAGATTTGCTGAATCGGTCCAACCGAGTTTCTCAATTCAGTCCCACCGAGTTTGGCAAGTTGTGTGTAACGGTTAGATTTTGTGTGGAGGCTATATATACCCCTCCACCCACTCTTCATTCGTGGATAAAGCCATCAGAACGAACCTACACTTCCAGCATCCATTTTCTAAGAGAGAACCACCTACTCATGTTTTGAGATCAAGATATTCCATTCCTACCATATGAATCTTGATCTCTAGCCTTCCCCAAGTTGCTTTCCACTCAAATCTTCTTTCCACCAAATCCAAATCCTGTGAGAGAGAGTTGAGTGTTGGGGAGACTATCATTTGAAGCACAAGAGCAAGGAGTTCATCGTCAACACACCATTTGTTACTTCTTGGAGAGTGGTGTCTCCTAGATTGGCTAGGTGTCACTTGGGAGCCTCCAACAAGATTGTGGAGTTGAACCAAGGAGTTTGTAAGGGCAAGGAGATCGCCAACTTCGTGAAGATCTACCGCTAGTGAGGCAAGTCCTTCGTGGGCGACGGCCATGGTGGGATAGACAAGGTTACTTCTTCGTGGACCCTTCGTGGGTGGAGCCCTCCGTGGACTCACGCAACCGTTACCCTTCGTGGGTTGAAGTCTCCATCAACGCGGATGTACGATAGCACCACCTATCGGAACCATAGCTCAAAAATCACCATGTCTCCAAATTGCATTTGAATCCTCCAATCCCTTCCCTTTACATTCTTGCAAGTTGCATGCTTTACTTTCCGCTACTCATATACTCTTTGCATGCTTGCTTGATATGTGTTGCAATTGATAAACTTGTGCCTAAACTCCACTCCAACTTAAAGAAGTTAAAAACTGCAACTTTTGGTACTTAGTGTCTAATCACCCCCCTCTAGACACCTCTTCTCGATCCCTCTCAATTGGTATCAGAGCTTTTGTCTCCATTGCTTTGGTTTAAACACCATTGGTGGAAGATGGATGAGTCTACTATTGGGAGTCTTAGACATAGAGTACCTATACTTGATGGAGAGTACTTTCATGAGTAGAAAAATGAGATGCTTGTGATTTTCAGTCAATACCATTTGAACAAGTACATTGCTAGCCCTTGTGCACCTCATGTTGATCCTATGCATCCTACCCTTGATGAGTCAATTGACATGATCCGTGATCTTAGAACTACCGAACTTATCATTAGAGGATTGCCTAGAAACTTGATTGGATGTTTGCCTACTCTTAAGTGTGCCTCACCATATGGAAATTTCTTGAGGAACGCTTTCCAAATTATTCCTTGAAAAATCTTGATGAAATTCTCCATAAGTCTATTGCCTTGAGTAAGATGAATTCTAGTGATCCTATGTTTGGTGATTGTCTATTTGAGCTTACAAACCTTATGCGTGCCAAAGGAGATGTTGGAATTATTAGTGATATTATTTCTGAAGCTATTAGAATTCATAAACAAGATCTTTGTCAAAATCACTCTAACGAATCACCCTCTCTAGGATTTGATCCACCACATGACGATGTTGAACATGGATACTATGATGAGGATGATGATAGTGACTTCGATCTTGATGATGCAATGAGACACTTTGGTCTTATGGCAAATCTTTGGGGATATATGGCAGGAGGAAAGGAATGGGTTCTTGATAGTGGATGTACCGATCACATGACCGGAGATAAAGACATGTTTCGGGAGCTTGCTGAAATTGATGGTCCTCGAAAGTACGTCACTTTCGGTGACAACTCAAAGGGTAAGGTGGTTGGCCTCGGTAAGGTGGCCATATCACATGATAGCTCCATACAAAATGTCATGCTCGTTGAATCTCTTGGCTACAACTTACTTTCAGTATTTAGACTTGCCGATTTCGGTTTCAATGTCCTATTTACTAAAGTAGATTGCCAAGTGTTTCGTAGAGATAATCATAAAATGGTCTTTACCGGTGTGCGTAGAGGTGATCTATACATTGTTGATTTCACTAAAAAGGCTCAACCTAGAACTTGCTTTATTGCTAAATCCTCTAAAGGTTGGTTATGGCATAGACGATTAGGTCATGTTGGCATGCGAAACCTTGACAAGCTTATTAAAGGAAATCATATCCTTGGAGTTAACGATGTCATATTTGATAAGGATAGGCTTTGCAGCGCTTGTCAGGCAGGTAAACAGGTTGGAGGAAGGCATCCCGTGAAGAACATCATGACCATAAGGAGGCCACTCGAGCTACTTCACATGGATCTCTTTGGTCCCAACGCCTACAAGAGTCTCGGTGGAAATTCTTTTGGTCTAGTTATAGTTGATGATTTTTCAAGATTTGCGTGGGTGTTCTTTCTCGATGATAAATCGCAGGTCCAAAAGATCTTCAAAAACTTCACTAGGAAGGCCCAAAATCAATTTGAAGTGAAGATCAAGAAGGTTCGCAGCGACAACGGAACGGAGTTCAAGAATGCAAATGTGGACACCTTTCTTGATGAAGAAGGGATTTCACACAAGTTCTCGGCTACGTACACACCTCAACAAAATGGAGTTGTTGAGAGGAAGAACCGGACGCTCATCAAAATGGCGAGAACGATGCTTGATGAGTACAAGACGCCGAAGCACTTTTGGGCGGAAGCGGTTGAGACAACTTGTCATGCAACAAATCGCTTGTATCTTCACAAGCTACTCGGCAAGACGGCATACGAGCTCCTCACCGGTAACAAACCCCAAGTTGGATACTTTCGAGTATTCAGCTCAAAGTGCTACATTCTTGATAAGCATCGTCGTTCTAAATTTTCTCCTAAGTCTCATGAGGGTTTCCTACTTGGTTATGGCTCAAACTCTCACACATACCGTGTCTACAACAATTTCACCCGAAAGGTTGAAGAAACGGTAGATGTGAAGTTTGATGAATCTAACGGCTCGCAAGTAGAGAAATTGCCAAGTGATGTAGGAGACAAAGATCCCTCGGAAGCAATCCAAGACTTGTCTATTGGCAAGATTCGTCCAATGGAATTGAAGGAGAGTACCTCGTCTGTCCAAGTGGAAGCTTCTACCTCACGACTAGGTGAACCAAGGGTTGATACGAAAGCATCCACAAGTGGGACACACCAATATGAAGAAAACGAGGAAGTGCGCCAAGACGAACGTCAACAACCTCCTTCTCCACCACGACAAGAGAACGACAATGCCAACAATGAAGAAGGCCAAGAAGAAGAACAAGATGAAGAAGATGTTCAACAAAGACCCAAGCAAAAGCTTTCATGAGTTCGAGCAAGAATTGCTAAAGATCATCCCGTCGAGCAAATCTACAACGACATTGAAACCGGGAGAATCACTCACTCTAAAACTCGTTTGGCTAACTTTTGTGAACACTATTCATTCATCTCTAGCATTGAACATATGAAGGTTGAAGAAGCATTGGAAGATCCGGATTGTATAAATGCCATGCATGAAGAGCTACACAACTTTGAGAGAAATCAAGTTTGGACATTGGTTGAGAAGCCCGACAACAACCACAACATCATCGGTACCAAATGGGTGTTTCACAACAAGCAAGATGAAGATGGACAAGTAGTTCGCAACAAAGCACGTCTCGTCTCCCAAGGCTACACACAAGTAGAAGGTATGGATTATGGTGAGACTTATGCTCCCGTTGCTAGACTTGAGTCCATTCGCATCTTACTTGCCTATGCTAATCACCATGATATCACCTTGTACCAAATGGACATTAAAAGTGCCTTTCTAAATGGTGAGATAGAGGAGGAAGTTTATGTTAAACAACCTCCCGGCTTTGTTAATCCTAAGAAACCTGATCATGTTTACAAACTTCACAAATCTCTTTATGGTCTTAAACAAGCTCCTAGAGCGTGGTATAAATGCTTGACCAAGTTCCTTATTGAAAAAGGCTTTGAAATTGGAAAAATAGATTCTACTCTTTTTACTAAAAGGGTTAATGGAGAACTATTTGTGTGCCAAATCTATGTTGATGATATTATATTTGGTTCTACTAACCCTCATTTTAGTGAAAAGTTTGGAAAGCTAATGTCGGAGAAGTTTGAGATGTCTATGATGAGTGAACTCAAATTCTTTCTTGGTTTGCAAATCAAGCAAACTAAGGAAGGTACCTTTGTCTCTCAAACGAAGTACACCAAGGACTTATTCAAGAAGTTCAATATGCAAGAATGCAAAGGTATGACTACACCCATGCCTACTAGTGGACATCTTGATTTGACCAAAGATGGTGAACCGGTCGATCAAAAGGTTTATCGCTCTATGATTGGTTCATTGTTATATCTATGTGCTTCACGTCCCAATATCATGCTAAGTGTGTGCATGTGTGCACGATATCAAGCTGCTCCTAAAGAATGTCATCTTAAGGCCGTGAAAAGGATAGTGAGATACTTAATCCATACACCAAATTTCGGCATTTGGTATCCTAAGAGGGCCTCTTTCGATCTTGTTGGCTACTCCGACTCGGACTACGCCGGTGACAAGGTTGATAGAAAGTCCACTTCGGGTACTTGTCAATTTCTTGGTAGATCTCTTGTGTCTTGGTCTTCCAAGAAACAAAACTCGGTATCCTTATCCACCGCCGAAGCGGAATACATTGCCGCTGGTTCATGTTGTGCTCAATTACTTTGGATGACCCAAACTCTTAAAGATTATGGGATATATGTGAAACATGTCCCATTACTTTGTGACAATGAAAGTGCTATCAAGATTGATCACAATCCCGTGCAACACTCTCGAACTAAGCATATTGAAATTCGTCATCATTTCATTCGAGATCATGTTGCTAAGGGTGACATTAATCTTAAGCATGTTCGCACCAAAAAGCAATTAGCGGATATATTTACTAAACCACTTGATGAGAGAGTGTTTTGCAGGTTAAGAGGAGAATTGAACATCATTGATGCTTCAAACTTGGAGTAGGAACTCCATTGGATACATGCAAGACATGAGCTTATGACTAATCCTTGATATTTCTCTTATGATGATAATCTAATGTCTTGGATATATTTGCACCTTGCATGCTATCTAACTCTTGTAGGTACTTGGATGAATCTAAGTCTATGAGATTGCAACTCACTCACATCTTGAGCAATCTCTACATCACCAAGTCTCTACACAATGGTGGATGAATACAAGGAAGCACAAAACCATTCAAACATATCCTTTGACAAATTCTATGTTGAGTTTCATGATTGTCGTTTTGGATACACAAGTGCTCTTCCTTGCAAAAACTAACCCATGTAGGTAGATGAACTCAAATTCCAAGTGGTGCTCCCAACTCTTGATGAGCTACATCAACCTTGAGCAACCCACACAAGTTTAACTACATGGACAACACCACCAACCAAGGTATGTTATTCCATCTTAGAGAAGCTTTACTCCAAGTCATGAGTCAACGCAACTCGACAAGATGTGAATACATCAAGATGCTTAAACGAAAAATGGTAACCTCATTTCGAGCTTAAACGATGAGTATGACCTATGATCAAGTGATCTCACTTGATTCCTAAGTCAATATACTCTAACATAGGTGACTTTGTTGCCGACCAATTCTAGATGAAGTTCTCTCGTGTTCTTTTCTGTGCTCTTGCATTTGTTTCATGCATATTTGTTTCCCCTTTCAAAACAAAAAAAACTTCATCTAGATTTCTTTTCTTTCTTTTCTATTTGTTCTGCATTCCCTGCATCCAATTCATTGCAAATCTTTCAGTTAATTCACTGCAAATCCTTGTGAGATCTTACTCGTCTAGTGAGATGAGGTGACAAGTGTTTTCTCTGTGATGAACTCGGTCACACCGGTTTCTTGTTTTTGGTCTAACCGAAATCATTCGGTGCAACCAAAGCATCCAACTCGGTACCACCGATTTCACAACAAAAAAACATTTTGCCACTTATTCCTGCATTCTTTTGATCCAGCTCCACTCAATGAATCTTGTCCTCTACAAGCATCACATTTTTATCAGTGCTTTGTGCTGTGACTCAAGGACCAAACCCATTCATGACAAATTCCAGAAGACCCTTCTTGGAAATTGATGTCAAAGGGGAGAGAGAGATCACATCAAAGCTTATCACCTCAACTGGGGGAGAGAGATATCTCCAGGGGGAGAGAATACTCAAGTAGAGAGTAATCTTCAAGGATCCCAGATGCTTGGTGTTCAAGAGGAGAGATGCCACATGTCTTCTTAAGGGGAAAGACATGTTCATATGTGCTCATTTGCATTAGCCCTGTGCATTTGTTTCTTCTCGCAGTATCCCATGCTAGATTCAGGGGGAGCAAGACATCTAACAGAAAAGAAACTCTTTAAATTCATTGCACATCTTTACTTATGAGCATGAAGGTACATTTTCCATATTCACATCATTTGCTCTGATGCATATAACCAAGATACATGTAACACATTGCTTACTCTGTCATGTTTATGCATTCACATGCTTCTATATTCCATATTCACATGATTGCATACATGCAGGGGGAGCCTATGCTTGTTACATGTCTTTCCAAAGCTTTACTTGCTATTCTTTATACCTTCATCTAAAGCTTTGATGTATGTTGCCATCAATTACCAAAAAGGGGGAGATTGAAAGCACAAGTGCTCCCTGGGTGGTTTTGGTAATTAATGTCAACATATCTCTTGTTGGACTAACACTTTTACCTAGTATGTTTCAGACAAGTTCAACAATGAAGTGGCATGGACTAAAGAATGTGGAAACCCTTCAAGATGCTAAGGACAAAGGATTGGCTCAAGCTCCAAGCTCAAGACTCTACATTTTCTATTTTAGTGATCCAAGATCACATTGAGTCTATAGGAAAAGCCAATACTATCAAGAGGGGATGAGGTGTTGCTTAATGGCTTGCTTGCTCAAAGTTCTTAGTGATATGCTCCAAAGCCCTCAACTACTTTCTCACATCCACATATGTCCTAAAACAAAAGTCTAAACTCGGCCCTACCAATTCTTTCTATCCGGCGCCACCGAGTTCAGATATCTTAGCCACTGCCACAAACCCTAGGCAAATCGGTCTCACCGATAGGGATCTCGGTCTCACCGAGATGGGATTGTAATCTCTCTGTGTATGTCCATTACCAAAATCGGTCTCACCGAGTTTGAGCAATCTGTACTATCGAGATTACAATGCAAACTCTCTGGTTAACTTATTACCAAAATAGGTCCTACCGAGTTTTTGTAATCGGTCAAACCGAGTTTGCCTGACCAACTCTCTGGTTAGCTTATTACCAAAATCGGTCCCACCGAGTTTGTGTAATCGGTCTCACCGAGATTATGTTATGCCCTAACCCTAACCATATCGGTCCTACCGAGTTGCATGTCGGTCCCACCGAAATAATCCTAACGGTCACTAGATTTTCTGAATCGGTCCGACCGAGTTTCTCAATTCGGTCCCACCAAGTTTGGCAAGTTGTGTGTAACGGTTAGATTTTGTGTGGAGGCTATATATACCCCTCCACCCACTCTTCATTCGTGGAGAAAGCCATCAAAATGAACCTACACTTCCAGCATCCATTTTCTGAGAGAGAACCACCTACTCATGTTTTGAGATCAAGATATTCCATTCCTACCATATGAATCTTGATCTCTAGCCTTCCCCAAGTTGCTTTCCACTCAAATCTTCTTTCCACCAAATCCAAATCCTGTGAGAGAGAGTTGAGTGTTGGGGATACTATCATTTGAAGCACAAGAGCAAGGAGTTCATCATCAACACACCATTTGTTACTTCTTGGAGAGTGGTGTCTCCTAGATTGGCTAGGTGTCACTTGGGAGCCTCCAACAAGATTGTGGAGTTGAACCAAGGAGTTTGTAAGGGCAAGGAGATCGCCTACTTCATGAAGATCTACCGCTAGTGAGGCAAGTCCCTCGTGGGCGACGGCGATGGTGGGATAGACAAGGTTGCTTCTTCGTGGACCCTTCATGGGTGGAGCCCTCCGTGGACTCGCGCAACTGTTACCCTTCGTGGGTTGAAGTCTCCATCGACGTGGATGTACGATAGCTCCACCTATCGGAACCACGGCTCAAAAATCACCATGTCTCCAAATTACATTTGAATCCTCCAATCCCTTCCCTTTACATTCTTGCAAGTTGCATGCTTTACTTTCCGCTGCTCATATACTCTTTGCATGCTTGCTTGATATGTGTTGCAATTGATAAACTTGTGCCTAAACTCCACTCCAATTTAAAGAAGTTAAAAACTGCAACTTTTGGTACATAGTGTCTAATCACCCCCCTGTAGAGACCTCTTGTCGATCCCTCTCAGCATGGCACACCAAACTATCGAGTAGACATCAGCTTTGCTTTGCCAGACGTTCTTAACGTCATCAGCAGCGTCTGCAGCAGGCCTAGCACCTAGCGGTGCTTCGAGGACGTAATTCTTCTGTGCAGCAACGAGGATAATCCTCAAGTTACGGACCCAGTCCGTGTAGTTGCTGCCATCATCTTTCAACTTAGCTTTCTCTAGGAACGCATTAAAATTCAAAGGAACAGTTGCACGGGCCATTGATCTACAATAACATAGCCATGCAAAATAACTATCAAGACTAAGTTCATGATAAATTAAAGTTCAATTAATCATATTACTTAAGAACTCCCACTTAGATAGACATCCCTCTAGTCATCTAAATGATCACGTGTTCCAAATCAACTAAACCATGTCCGATCATCACGTGAGATGGAGTAGCTTTCAATGGTGAACATCACTATGTTGATCATATCTACTATATGATTCACGTTCGACCTTTAGGTCTCAATGTTTTGAGGCCATATCTGCATATGCTAGGCTCGTCAAGTTTAACCCGAGTATTTTGCGTGTGCAAAACTGGCTTGCACCTGTTGTATGTGAATGTAGAGCTTATCACACCCGATCATCACGTGGTGTCTTGGCACGACGAACTGTAGCAACGGTGCATACTTAGGGAGAACACTTATACCTTGAAATTTAGTGAAGGATCATCTTATAATGCTATCGCCGTACTAAGCAAAATAAGATGCATAAAGGATAGACATCACTTGCAATCAAAATAAGTGATATGATATGGCCATCATTATCTTGTGCTCATGATCTCCATTACCGAAGCATTGTCATGATCTCCATCATCACCGGCGCGACACCTTGATCTCCATCGTAGCATCGTTGTCGTCTCGCCAACTATTGCTTCTACGACTATCGCTACCGCTTAGTGATAAAGTAAAACAATTACATGACGATTGCATTCCATACAATAAAGTGACAACCATATGGCTCCTGCCAGTTGCCGATAACTCTGTTACAAAACATGATCATCTCATACAACAAATTATATCACATCATGTCTTGACCATATCACATCACAGCAAGCCCTGCAAAAACAAGTTAGACATCCTCTACTTTGTTGTTGCAAGTTTTATGTGGCTGCTACGGGATTAGCAAGAACCGTTCTTACCTACGCATCAAAACCACAACGATTTTTCGTCAAGTATGTTGTTTTAACCCTCAACAAGGACCGGATGCAGTCAAACTCGATTCAACTAAAGTTGGAGAAACAGACACCCACTAGCCACCTGTGTGCGAGATGTCGGTAGAACCAGTCTCATGAACGCGGTCATGTAATGTCGGTCTGGGCCGCTTCATCCAACAATATCGCCGAATCAAAGTAAGACGTTGCTGGTAAGCAGTATGACTATTATTGCCCACAACTCATTGTGTTCTACTCGTGCATATAACATCTACGCATAGACCTGGCTCTGATACCACTATTGGGGAACGCAGTAATTTCAAAAAAATTCCTATGATCACGCAAGATCTATCTAGGAGATGCATAGCAACGAGAGGGGAGAGTGTGTCCACGTACCCTTGTAGACCAAAAGCGGAAGCGTTTAGTAACACAGTTGATGTAGTCAAACTTCTTTGCGATACAAGTACCGAACGTATGGCACCTCCGCGTTCAACACATGTTCAGCTCGATGACGTCCCACGAACTCTTGATCCAATTGAGGTCGAGGGAGAGTTCCGTCAGCATGACAGCGTGGCGACGGTGATGATGATGTTACAGGCGCAGGGCTTCACCTAAGCACTACGACGATATGATCTAGGTGTGTAACTGTGGAGGGGGGACACCGCACACGGTTAAGAGAAACTTGTGTGTTCTAGGGTGCCCTCCTGCCCCCGTATATAAAGGAGGGGAGGGAAGGCTGGCCAAAGCCCTCCTAGGGCGTGCCAGGAGAGGTGCATCCTACTAGGACTCCAAGTCCTAGTAGGTTTCCACCTAAGGAAGAGGGGCAAGAAGGAAGGAAGAGGGGGAAGGGAAGGAAAGGGTGGCATCACCGCCTTCCCCTAGTCCAATTCGAACCCAAGTGAAAGAACATGCGGTGCCCCCATGTTTGGTTTTGGTAATTGATGACAATCTCTATGGACTAATGATTTCCTTGAGTTGTATTTGAAGGGTTTGTCCATAGGCTTTTCTTGGAGTCCATGTGTTGGTTTCAAGGAGAGTTTGTGATGACCATCGTCCTTTTAAGGAATTATCCAAAAATCGGTCATGTGAGTGTTGAGCTTATTGCAAGCATGTCTTGAAGAATAAGATTGTGTGATCATTCATGTCCACCTTCAAGACATCATCCAAATGAAGAGAGTTGAAAAGAGTCAACACACAAAGCGCACAAGATGTACCGAGGGATCAAGTCCCATGGTATGGTAAGCATTGTCCATTACACTTTGTGTGCTAACCCATGGTCTTCGCGAGAGTTCTTTATGGGGTTAGGTTGCGGTGTGCAAGTTCAAGTGATGTATCATGAAGAGATCAAGTGCTTGAAGCTTGCCGGTGCTTGAAGCTTGCCGTCCATTGTGGTGACAATGGACTTGTGAAGATGAGCGGAAGAGTGGCTCACCCATAGTGGAGTATGGGGGAGCAATCAACTAGTCTTCATCGAGCCAACGCAATCAAGAAAGGTGGTCCATCTTGAGGAGGAGTAGATCATCATCATCTAGCTCAAGTGGACTTTGTGCAAGGCAAAGGTTTGCCCTTGATAGGTTTTCTATTTTACCGGTCTCATGGTAGTTGTGGGAGACCGGGTTATAGGATCGATTGCCGTACTATCAAGGGGGGCTCTCGATGAGTTGCTTGATCGTATCGTTCGTAGAGAGCTCAAACCATTGCATCCTTGCATCATCCTTATTGGTTCTTGTTTGGTTCTTCTCCTTGTGAGTTTTGGAGCTTTTGGTCATTTTTATGACAAGCTCGAGTTCATCGAAAACAGAGTTCACATGCGTCTTCTATGATGTTTTCGATGTTGGAGGGTATGCCGGTTCTTCTTTGTTGGAGGTTTCTCTCCTCTCTTGTTAGGCATACCTCCTCTACCTCTTCTTCTAACCAGTCTCTGTTTTGATGCTACTCGTTGTCTTGTATCCAACAAGCTTGAGTTTTCTCAATTCGGAGCTCATTTGCGGAAGTTATGGCAGTTCTGGTTTTATTGTTACCCCCGTTGTCTTCTCTGCAAAATGAAGGACTCCTAGTGTTGCTGATCTAGGGCATGCGGTAGTACTGCTCTTTGGAGCGGTAGTACCGCAGGCCCTTGCGGTAGTACCGCTCTGTTGGAGCGGTACTACCGTGGCCTCAGGCCAGGCGCAGCTGCTCGAGCGGTAGTAGGGGCGGATGTAATTTTTTACATCCGCGCCCTACGCGGTAGTACCGTGCCGTGGGCGCGGTAGTACCGTGGGCTCTGGCCAGGTTCAGCAGCATGAGCGGACGTAGGGGCGGATGTAATTTTTTACATCCGCGCCCTACGCGGTAGTACCGCTCTTCGTGTGCGGTAGTACCGTGCCGGAGTTTTTGCGCAGGTCCTCCCTCAGCGGAAGTAGGCACGGATGTAATTTATTTCATCCGCGCCCTTCCCAGGCTGAGACTTTCCTGCCTTGCGGTAGTACCGCAAGGGGGAGCGGTAGTACCGCGCAAGCGGTAGTACTGCCCCCTAGTCAGGCAAGTTCCGGCCTATGCTGCTGTCGCGGTAGTACCGTGGTCCTCCACGGTAGTACCGTGCAGCCTCGCGGTAGTACCGCGCCCCTGGTGCGGTAGTACCGCGTTGTGCGGGCTGAGTGAGGGGATAACGGTTGGATTTTCTCCCCTCCTATAAAAGGGGGTCTTCTTCCCCATTGAGTCCAATCTTTTGAGCTCGTGTTCTTCCCCCATTGTTGACCTTCTTCGAGCTTGCTAACTCTCAATCCCTCCATGGATTCTTGCTAGTTTTTGAGGGAAAAGAGAGAGGAGATCTAGATCCACATTTCCACCAATCACTTTCTCCTCTATGTGAGGGGAACCCCTTGGATCTAGTTCTTGGAGTTCTTGGTGTTCTCCTTCTTGTTCTTCCTCTCATTTTCCTCCCTAGCATTAGTTGCTTCGGTGGGATTTGAGAGAGAAGGACTTGGGCACTCCGTGTGCCCTTGCCATTGCATTTGGTGCATCGGTTTGAGTTCTCCATGTGATACGTGGAAGTTACAAGTTGAGAAGCTTATTACTCTTGGGTGCTTGGTGCCCTTGAGCTTGTTCATCTTGGGTGCTTGGGCGCCCTAGTCGGTTGGTGGTGTTCGGAGCTCAATCATTGTGGTGTAAAGCTCCGGGCAAGCGTCGGGGTCTCCAATTAGGTTGTGGAGATCGCCCCGAGCAATTTGACGGGTACCGGTGACCGCCCCCAAGGGTTGCCAAAGTGTACGGGTTCGGTGACCGCCCCCAAGGGTCGCCATTTGTACGGGTTCGGTGACCGCCCTCAAGGGTCCCTTAGTGGAATCACGGCATCTTGCATTGTGCGAGGGCGTGAGGAGATTACGGTGGCCCTAGTGGCTTCTTGGGGAGCATTGTGCCTCCACACCGCTCCAAACGGAGATTAGCATCCGCAAGGGTGTGAACTTCGGGATACATCGTCGTCTCCGCGTGCCTCGGTTATCTCTTACCCGAGCCCTTTACTTATGCACTTTACTTTGTGATAGCCATATTGTTCTTTGTCATATATCTTGCTATCACTATAGTTGCTTACCTTGCTTAGCATAAGTTGTTGGTGCACATAGGTGAGCCTAGTTGTTTTAGGTTTTGTGCTTGACAAATTAACCGCTAGGTTTATTCCGCATTTGTTCAAGCCTCTACCGTAATTATTTTAAAATGCCTATTCACCCCCCCCTCTAGGCGACATCCACGATCTTTCAATTGGTATCAGAGCCTCGTCTCTCTTTGTTGGGCTTAACCGCCTAGAGAGTAAAGATGTCGACTAGAGGATTAGGATTCTCTGACACTCTTAGTTTCGATGGCACAAATTTTGATGTTTGGGTAATTCGCATGCTTAATCTCTTTAGGGTCATGGACCCAAATTTAGAGCGAATTGTAGATATGGGTTTTTCTCCTCCAAAGGATCCCCAAAGATTATCTTTAGAGGATGAGAAAAACTCTTATCTCAATGCTCAAGCCTCTAATGTGCTTTTCGATGCTTTGAGCAATGTAGTTATATTTCAACTCATGCCGTTCCGGGATGCTCATGAGTTATGGACAAAGCTTCAAGATAAATATGGTGTGTCCAAGATTTGTGGGGATGGTTGTTCTCCCTCCACCTCCGGTCATATAGTCTTCTCAACTTCTTCTACTTCACCTACATGTGGTTTGCCACAAGGTAATGATATGGTGAGTAGTGTTGGTCATTGCAATGATGATAGTATGCTTATTGTGGATGATCCTTCATCACTATATTATTGCAATGCTCCCTCTTTGGGCTTTAACACTTCGAGCACTCCAAATGTTTCACATGCTTGTGTTGATAGTCCTTGCATATCATGTAGAAATTGCTTGACTAAATCTCATGATGATATGCTTGCTATGTCTTGTTGCCATGATAAAAATGCATCTATTTCCTCGAATTGTTGTGCTAACAATGTAGAGGAAACCGAACACTCCATGGAACAAGATGTGGTGTTTAATGGTGCCTCAAGGGATCCTACATCATCATCTATTGCTTTTTGCCTTATGGCTAAGGCGTCAAAGGTATCTCCTACTTTGTACCCCAATATGTCTCTTGATGATGATGTTGATGCTAATGATGATGAGGATAATGATGAAGAGAATGATAATGTTGCCTCCTTAAAAACTAAGGGGGAAATGATTTTTAAAGCTCTTCATAAAAATAAAATTGCTCGTTCCAACTTCATGGAAATTATGTCCATTGCCATTGAGGGCAAGAAATATATTGAGGAGTTGGAATCTCATCTCGAGGAGCATGAGGTCACCATTGAGAAAATGGAAGCTCATGGGCGTGATTACGCAAATGAGATTGCGGACCTCTCTCAAGCCCTTGAACTTGAACAAACCACCAAGGAATCTCTTGAGGAGACTTTTGCTCTAGAATTGTCTAGAGTGAAGGAATCTATTGATAGAGCCCTTGAGGTGGCCAATGTTTTTAAAACTAAAAATGCTAAGCTTGAAGTTGCTCATGCTAGACTCCTTGAGGATTTTGAGCACCTCGAAAATGGCTCAAGGGTCATCAAGGGTGAGCTCATCAAACTCACCGAGTCTCATGCCCAACTTGAAGCTTCTTATCTCAAAGAGCTTGCCAAGTTGCCTTCTCCTCTTGTTGTTAATGATGATGCTTGTGCTACTAATTCTATTACTTGTGAAGCATCCATTTTGAAGGAGAATGTTGAGCTACGGGCTCAACTTGAGGTGCTATCTAGCAATTATGGGAAATTGGAAGAAAGTCATGAAAAGCTCTCAAGCTCTCATGATGATCTTCTAGTATCCCATAGTGTGCTAAACATAGCTCATGAGGCCATGATTGCCAAGGTAACATCTAGTGAGCCTCATGTGGATACTAGCACTACTTCTAGTCAAAATAGTATATTGCCATGTGCTAGTCCTTGTAATTCATCTACTCACAATGTTGGTACATCTTGCGATGAATTGCTTTCCTTGCCTTGTTGCTCTAATGATGAAGCTTATACTTCCTCTAGTACTTGTGTTGAGACTAACCATGTAGAGGAAATCAAAGAGCTCAAGGCCCAAGTCACTTCCTTGAAGAAAGACTTGGAAAAGAGTCATCAAGGGAAATCCACACTCAACAATATCTTGAGTGTGCAAAAATCCCCCAATGACAAAGGTGGACTTGGATTCAACTCCAACAAGAAGAATAAGTCCAAGATCAACAAGAAGAAGGGCCAAAAACAAGTCAAGGATTCGGCCAAGATTATTTGCTTCAAGTGCAAAATTGAAGGGCATCATGTTAGATCTTGCCCATTGAAGAAGAAGGCTATTAGTGACAAGCAACAAGGGAAGCGGCTACAATTGCATTCTCATGCTCAACCTCAAGTTGAAGAAAGGCCTCTTCCCAAGAAGACTCAAGCTAATGCTTCTCAAGTTGAGAAATCAAATGAGAAGAAAGTGAAGAGTAGACGTTGCTACTTATGTCGTGAGAAAGGTCACGTCGCTTCTTCATGCACTAGTGATAACTTATCCAACCCAATTATTATTGATGATATCTATTCTCTTGGGAAGGATAAGGTTGGCAATGTGTTTGCCAAGTTTGTTGGTACTCAAAGTGGTGTCAAGAAAAGAACCATTTGGGTAGCCAAACCTATTGTGACTAACCTCTTAGGACCCAACTTGGTTGGGGACCAACAAGCTCAAACTTGATCAATAGGTGTTGTTGGAGGGCATTGGAGACTTGGCTAAATTATGAAGAATTAAGGGGACTTCATCATTCTCTTTGTCTCAAGCCAAGTCAATTGGATTATCAAGTTTCTATCTTATATCCAATGTGCCTCCTTGCGGTAACTTGTACTTAAAATTGTTTACCTTGAAAGTTACTTGCCCCCTTGCATGTTTTGGTTTTGTTCCTTGCATGTGTTTGTATATGTTGTGATTCCAACGTGCTTACCTTGAGCAATCAAGTATGTGTGTGTTGGTTTGCACATCATGTACGTGTGTGTCATGCGTTGAGCCTTTATGCTTCTTGTTTTTATCCTAGTTGGCTCGTGTGAGAGATTGATGGAACATCCCATTTTGGGGGAGTGATGTGCTTTGTGCACCTCACAATCCTATAAATGTGTGTACATGAGGAATACCATCTAGTATTGATATTACAATATTATCTAGTCGCTAGGTGGTATATCTCTCATGAGAAATTCAAATTCTAAATAGTCCATTAATTATCTCTTGTTTGTTCCTCTTATTGCCTCTTGTTAAGTTCTTATTGGTGTCACATTATGGGGGAGTAATATGCTAAGTGAATATTACAAGCCTAGAAAATGTGTACATTTGAGATATTGTCACCTAGAATTGATATTGTAGATTATCTTGTTCCTAGGTGGCATGTTAGCTCTACAAGTTGCAATTTGCTTTTTGTTTGGAGTGAAGATGATGTCGGATATCCTTGCTATCTACCACCGGGAATTATTACCAAATACTTCTTGTCTTTGACAATTGGTAGTCTTATGTGTGGTAGAATTTGTTGATCATCTTTACATTGGCTTTTGTTTTACTTGCTTTTTCTCTTGCCAAGGTTTGTGTCAACTCCCGTTGTCTTCCATACCACTTGTGGATCTTGTTTATTTCTTGTTCTTGTCTAGTGTTTTCTAGATATAGTGGAAGCGGTGATCCCACCTTGTGCTTCTTGTATTCAAATACAAATCCTATATAATGCACAACTCGTGGGGGAGCTATTCTATTTTCTTTAGAACACTTTTTTTTTGTGATCCTTATCAAGTGTGTCGGTGGAAGGCAAGCCTTTTTCTTTTGGTACTTTGTGCCATCATGAAACTTTGTCGAGAGCTTGGTTTGTTTGGAACCATCCTCTCTTTGGGAGTTTGACATCTTTAGTTTAGTGTGTATCAATGGATATCTCATTCCTTGATGTATCTTCAATGATATCTTCCAAGTGATGATTTCTCCATTTGGTATCCTTTTCTCTTGGCATTTCTTTGTCTTTGGTTTCGAGTTTTGAAAGTCTTGAGCATGCATGTTTACTTCATGTATTTCATTTGGCATGCTTTCTTTCTTTGACTCAATATATAGGGGAAACTCCACCTAGTCTCAATTTGGATGAGATGTGCATGAAATTCATTTTCATATCTATATGCACATATTTATGTGGAGTTTGTCCTATGTATTGGTGTTTCTAACTATTTGGTCCCGTTGAGTGTGGGTACCGTTTAGTTTGTGTTGTTCTTCTAGGAACATTTGGAGATACATTGGATGCTCGGCTCACTCACAAGGAAGGTGTTGTCACCATGTGCATATTGGAGTCAAGCTAGGATGATCAATGAACTACTATCTACCTTCAATTGGTATCTACTACTTCCTTCCAATGATATCCCGGTAACAAGTATCTATTCATGCTTTCCCTTCTTGTATTCAACCTTGTGTAGGTTGCATCTTGGCATGATATTCATTTCATATCTTGTGATACTTGTTTCCTTTCTCAAAGCATCCCAACGATGATCTCTTGTTGCTAGTTGTGATGCCCTTGATGGATGTGTGTTTGGACTTCATTTATATACAATAAGACCATATCTAGCCAAGTGCTATGCTTTCAAGCAAATATCTTATTGGTATATTTATGACTTCCTTGTGGATATCTTGTTCCTTCGTGTTGTAACTATTTCGGGTGTACATTCTTCTTTGTAGATATATATATCATCATGATTTCGTCTACATAGAACCTTATACACTTGAGAGAACTTACATCTCTAGTTGATATCCTTTCTTTCACGTCCACCTTGTCTTTCTTATGTTATTTCTTTGGTGGCTCCGTGAAAGCTTTTGCCTTGGGTGCGTGTCCTCTATTGTAGCATCTTGATGCACTCATGTGTGGTGAAGATTATTTTCCCTATGCTTGTCTTTACGAGGCTTTTGCCATCTTATTGGTATCCCTCGTCTTGATGAGGCTTTCATCTTCTATCTTCACCACGGGTTGTCACAAGCATAGATTCTTTATATGCTTATTAGTAAGCTTGTGAACCCATTTGCTAGTTGTGTGTGGGAATGATAGGCCTTGCATCGTGTGCCTCATTCTTTCAAGACTATGTTGATGCTTAATGCTCATTCTATTTTTAGTCTTCTCTATTGCTTCGCCATGACTCACACACATCATTTTGGTTGAGCCCATTCTTAAGTTGCCTCTTTTACATGTTGCTCAACCATGTACTTGTTGCAAGCGCTAGGCTTTGTTTCCTATATGCTCACTTGCACTGGATGTGAGTTTCTATTGATTTTGGGGGAGCTATGATCCTATTTTGTGCACTTTGTATTCAAATACAAAAATTCTTATGTGTGCACAAATCATGGGGAGCTTCTCTAGTTTCTTTAGAACACTCCTTTGCGTTTATCATAATATCTTTATTCTTGTTGCATGTAGGATCATTGGTCTAGTAGGTTCAATTGATATCCGTTGATTGCTTGCTTCAATTGGTATGATTGCTTGTGTCTCTCTCTGTTATGTCTTTGTGTCATATCATTCTTTTGCAATCTTTGGGCCTCAATATAGTTTGTCTTCCTCCACGTATCGGCAATTGGATATGTGTATTGCATTCCACTCTCTTGTTGAGAGATACACAATTTATGGAGGAACACCTTTTAGTTTGGCCTTCTAAGCTTTTCACCCATTTTGGCAATCGATGCCAATGGGGGAGAAGTTTCAGAGAGTTTTGTGGAGAAGTTTAGAGAGTTATCTCCTCGTGCTTTGGTTTTGTTCCTCAGTATTTGCATCTCATTCGCATGCACTATTAGTTGTTGCATTGCTTGGTGATGCATAATTCCTTATATTAACTCTCTTGAAAGTGATTGTCACCAATTACCAAAATGGGGGAGATTGAAAGAACATGCGGTGCCCCCATGTTTGGTTTTGGTAATTGATGACAATCTCTATGGACTAATGATTTCCTTGAGTTGTATTTGAAGGGTTTGTCCATAGGCTTTTCTTGGAGTTCATGTGTTGGTTTCAAGGAGAGTTTGTGATGACCATCGTCCTTTTAAGGAATTATCCAAAAATCGGTCATGTGAGTGTTGAGCTTATTGCAAGCATGTCTTGAAGAATAAGATTGTGTGATCATTCATGTCCACCTTCAAGACATCATCCAAATGAAGAGAGTTGAAAAGAGTCAACACACAAAGCACACAAGATGTACCGAGGGATCAAGTCCCATGGTATGGTAAGCATTGTCCATTACACTTTGTGTGCTAACCCATGGTCTTCGCGAGAGTTCTTTATGGGGTTAGGTTGCGGTGTGCAAGTTCAAGTGATGTATCATGAAGAGATCAAGTGCTTGAAGCTTGCCGAGTGCTTGAAGCTTGCCGTCCATTGTGGTGACAATGGACTTGTGAAGATGAGCGGAAGAGTGGCTCACCCATAGTGGAGTATGGGGGAGCAATCAACTAGTCTTCATCGAGCCAACACAATCAACAAAGGTGGTCCATCTTGAGGAGGAGTAGATCATCATCATCTAGCTCAAGTGGACTTTGTGCAAGGCAAAGGTTTGCCCTTGATAGGTTTTCTATTTTACCGGTCTCATGGTAGTTGTGGGAGACCGGGTTATAGGATCGATTGCCGTACTATCAAGGGGGGCTCTCGATGAGTTGCTTGATCGTATCGTTCGTAGAGAGCTCAAACCATTGCATCCTTGCATCATCCTTATTGGTTCTTGTTTGGTTCTTCTCCTTGTGAGTTTTGGAGCTTTTGGTCATTTTTATGACAAGCTCGAGTTCATCGAAAACGGAGTTCACATGCGTCTTCTATGATGTTTTCGATGTTGGAGGGTATGCCGGTTCTTCTCTGTTGGAGGTTTCTCTCCTCTCTTGTTAGGCATACCTCCTCTGCCTCTTCTTCTAACCAGTCTCTGTTTTGATGCTACTCGTTGTCTTGTATCCAACAAGCTTGAGTTTTCTCAATTCGGAGCTCATTTGCGGAAGTTATGGCAGTTCTGGTTTTATTGTTACCCCCGTTGTCTTCTCTGCAAAATGAAGGACTCCTAGTGTTGCTGATCTAGGGCATGCGGTAGTACTGCTCTTTGGAGCGGTAGTACCGCAGGCCCTTGCGGTAGTACCGCTCTGTTGGAACGGTACTACCGTGGCCTCAGGCCAGGCGCAGCTGCTCGAGCGGTAGTAGGGGCGGATGTAATTTTTTACATCCGCGCCCTACGCGGTAGTACCGTGCCGTGGGCGCGGTAGTACCGTGGGCTCTGGCCAGGTTCAGCAGCATGAGCGGACGTAGGGGCGGATGTAATTTTTTACATCCGCGCCCTACGCGGTAGTACCGCTCTTCGTGTGCGGTAGTACCGTGGGCTCTGGCCAGGTTCAGCAGCATGAGCGGACGTAGGGGCGGATGTAATTTTTTACATCCGCGCCCCACGCGGTAGTACCGCTCTTCGTGTGCGGTAGTACCGTGCCGGAGTTTTTGCGCAGGTCCTCCCTCAGCGGAAGTAGGCACGGATGTAATTTATTTCATCCGCGCCCTTCCCAGGCTGAGACTTTCCCGCCTTGCGGTAGTACCGCAAGGGGGAGCGGTAGTACCGCGCAAGCGGTAGTACTGCCCCCTAGTCAGGCAAGTTCCGGCCTATGCTGCTGTCGCGGTAGTACCGTGGTCCTCCACGGTAGTACCGCGCAGCCTCGCGGTAGTACCGCGCCCCTGGTGCGGTAGTACCGCGTTGTGCGGGCTGAGTGAGGGGATAACGGTTGGATTTTCTCCCCTCCTATAAAAGGGGGTCTTCTTCCCCATTGAGTCCAATTCTTTTGAGCTCGTGTTCTTCCCCCATTGTTGACCTTCTTTGAGCTTGCTAACTCTCAATCCCTCCATGGATTCTTGCTAGTTTTTGAGGGAAAAGAGAGAGGAGATCTAGATCCACATTTCCACCAATCACTTTCTCCTCTATGTGAGGGGAGCCCCTTGGATCTAGTTCTTGGAGTTCTTGGTGTTCTCCTTCGTGTTCTTCCTCTCATTTTCCTCCCTAGCATTAGTTGCTTCGGTGGGATTTGAGAGAGAAGGACTTGGGCACTCCGTGTGCACTTGCCATTGCATTTGGTGCATCGGTTTGAGTTCTCCACGTGATACGTGGAAGTTACAAGTTGAGAAGCTTATTACTCTTGGGTGCTTGGTGCCCTTGAGCTTGTTTATCTTGGGTGCTTGGGCCCCCTAGTCGGTTGGTGGTGTTCGGAGCTCAATCATTGTGGTGTAAAGCTCCGGGCAAGCGTCGGGGTCTCCAATTAGGTTGTGGAGATCGCCCCGAGCAATTTGACGGGTACCGGTGACCGCCCCCAAGGGTTGCCAAAGTGTACGGGTTCGGTGACCGCCCCCAAGGGTCGCCATTTGTACGGGTTCGGTGACCGCCCTCAAGGGTCCCTTAGTGGAATCACGGCATCTTGCATTGTGCGAGGGCGTGAGGAGATTACGGTGGCCCTAGTGGCTTCTTGGGGAGCATTGTGCCTCCACACCGCTCCAAACGGAGATTAGCATCCGCAAGGGTGTGAACTTCGGGATACATCATCGTCTCCTCGTGCCTCGGTTATCTCTTACCCGAGCCCTTTACTTATGCACTTTACTTTGTGATAGCCATATTGTTATTTGTCATATATCCTGCTATCACTTTGTTGCTTACCTTGCTTAGCATAAGTTGTTGGTGCACATAGGTGAGCCTAGTTGTTGTAGGTTTTGTGCTTGACAAATTAACCGCTAGGTTTATTCCGCATTTGTTCGAGCCTCTACCGTAATTATTTTAAAACGCCTATTCACCCCCCCCTCTAGGAGACATCCACGATCTTTCACCAGGGGGGCGCAGCCAACCCCTCTTAGCCCTGCATCTCTTCCATCTAAGGCCCATTGAGGCCCATTAGTTCCCCCGGGGGTTCCGATAACCCTCTGGCACTCCGATAATTATCCGGTGACCCTCGAAACTTATCCGGTGTCCGAATAACATCGTCCAATACATCAATCTTTATGTCTCAACCATTTCAAGACTCCTTTTCATGTCCGTGATCTCATCCGGGACTCTGAACAATCTTCGATCATCAAATCACATAACTCATAATACAAATCGTCATCGAACTTTAAGCGTGCGGACCCTACGGGTTCGAGAACTATGTAGACATGACCGAGACACATCTCCGGTCAATAACCAATAGCGGAACCTGGATGCTCTTATTGTCTCCTACATATTCTACGAAGATCTTTATCGATCAAACCGCATAACAACATACGTTGTTCCCTTTGTCATTGGTATGTTACTTGCCCGAGATTCGATCGTTGGTATCATCATACCTAGTTCAATCTCATTATCGCAAGTCTTTTTACTCGTTCCGTAATACTTCATCCGGCAACTAACTCATTAGTCATATTGGTTGCAAGGCTTATAGTGATGAGCATTACCGAGAGGGCCCAAAGATTCCTCTCTAAAACACGGAGTGACAAATCCTAATCTCGATCTATGCCAACCAAACAAATACTTTTGGAGACACTTGTAGAGCATCTTTATAATCAGCCATTTACGTTGTGATGTTTGATAGCACACAAAGTGTTCCTCCGGTATTCGGGAGTTGCATAATCTCATAGTCTGAGGAACATGTATAAGTCATGAAGAAAGTAGTAGCAATGAAACTGTAACGATCATAATGCTAAGCTAACGAATGGGTCTTGTCCATCACATCATTCTCCTAGTGATGTGATCCCGTTCATCAAATGACAACACATGTCTATGGTTAGGAAACATATCCATCTCTGATAAACGAGCTAGTCAAGTAGAGGCATACTAGGGACACTTTGTTTTGTCTATGTATTCACACATGTACTAAGTTTCCGGTTAATACAATTCTTGTTGGGGAACGCAGTAATTTCAAAAAAAATCCTACGATCACGCAAGATCTATCTAGGAGATGCATAGCAACGAGGGGGGAGAGTGTGTCCATGTACCCTCGTAGACCGAAAGCGAAAGCGTTTAGTAACGCGGTTGATGTAGTCGAACTTCTTCGTGATCCAACCGATACAAGTACCGAACATACGACACCTCCGCGTTCAGCACACGTTCAGCTCGATGACGTCCCTCGTGCTTTTGATCTTGTTGAGAACGAGGGTGATTTCCGTCATCATGACGGCGTGGCGACAATGATGATGATGTTACCGGCGTAGGGCTTCGCCTAAGCACTACGATGGTATGATCGAGGTGTGTTACTGTGGAAGGGGGCACCACACACGGTTAAGAGAAACTTGTGTGTTCTAGGGTGCCCCCTGCCCCCGTATATAAAGAAGGGAGGGGGAGGCCGGCCGGCCCTAGGAGCGCTCCCAATGAGAGAGAGTCCTACTAGGACTACTAGTCCTAGTAGGATTCCTCCACAAGGAAGAGAGGGGGAAGGAAGGAGAGGGAGAGGGAGTAGGAAAGGGGGCGCCGCCCCCCTTCCCTTGTCCTATTCGGACTGCTAAGGGGGGGGGGGCGGCCTGCCATGGCGGCCCTCCTCTCTCTCCAATAAGGCCCATGGTGGCCCATTAGTTCCCCCGGGGGGTTCTGGTAACCCCTCCGACACTCCGTTTTTACCCGAAACTATCCGGAATGCTTCCGGTGTCCGAATAACATGGTCCAATATATCAATATTTATGTCTCGACCATTTAGAGACTCCTCATCACATCCGTGATCTCACTGGGACTACGAGCAAACTTCGGTCATCAAAACACATAACTGATAATACAAATCATCATCGAACATTAAGCATGCGGACCCTACGGGTTCGAGAACTATGTAGACATGATCGAGACACATCTCCGGTCAATAACCAATAGCGGAACCTAGATGCTCATATTGGCTCGTACATATTCTACAAAGATCTTTATCGGTCAAACTGCATAACAACATACGTTGTTCCCTTTGTCATCGGTATGTTACTTGCCCGAGATTCGATAGTCGGTATCATCATACCTAGTTCAATCTCGTTATCGGGAAGTCTCTTTAATCGTTCCGTAATACTTCATCCCATAAATAACTCATTAGTCACATTGCTTGCAAGGCTTATTGTGATGAGCACTACCGAGAGGGCCCAGAGATACTTCTTTGAAACACGGAGTGACAAATCCTAATCTCGATTTATGCCAACCCAACAAATACCTTCGGAGACACCTGTAGAGCATCTTTATAATCACCCATTTACGTTGTGAAGTTTATAGCACACAAAGTGTTCCTCCGGTATTCGGGACTTGCATAATCTCATAGTCCGAGGAACATGTATAAGTCATGAAGGAAGCAGTAGCAATGAAATTGTAACGATCATAATGCTAAGCTAACGAATGGGTCGTGTCCATCACATCATTCTCCTAATGATGTGATCAAGTTCATCAAATCACAACACATGTCTATGGTCAGGAAACATAACGATCTTTGATAGTTAAGTAGAGGCATACTAGGGACACTCTGTTTTGTTTATGTATTCACACATGTACTAAGTTTTTGGTTAATATAATTCTAGCATGAATAATAAACATTTATCATGATATAAGGAAATATATAATAAATTTATTATTGCCTCTAGGGCATATTTCCTTCAGTCTCCCACTTGCACTAGAGTCAATAATCTAGTTCACATTGTCATGTGATTTAAGACCAATAGTTCACATCTTTATGTGATTAATACCCATAGTTTACATCACCATGTGACCAACACTCAAAGGGTTTACTAGAGTCAATAATCTACTTCACATCGCTATGTGATTAACACACAAGAGTAATAGGGTGTGATCATGTTTTGCTTGTGAGAGAATTTTAGTCAACGGGTCTGTCACATTCAGAGCCGTATGTATTTTGCAAATTTTCTATGTCTACAATGCTCTGCATGGAGCTACTCTAGCTTATTGCTCCCACTTTCAATATGTATGCAGACTGAGACTCAGAGTCATCGAAATCGGTGTAAAAGCTTGCATCGACATAACTCTTTACGATGAACTCTTTATTACCTCCATAACCAAGAAATATTTCCTTAGTCCTCTTAGGTAAGTAAGGATAACTTTGACCATTGTCTAGTGATCCACTCCTGGATCACTATCGTACCCCCTTGCCAAACTCATGGCAAGGTACACAATAGGTCTGGTACACATCATAACATACTTTATAGAACCTATGGCTGAGGCATAGGGAATGACTTTCATTCTCTTTCTATTTTCTGTCGTGGTTGGGTTTTGAGTCTTACTCAACTTTACACCTTGCAATACAGGCAAGAACTCCTTCTTTGACTGTTCCATTTTGAACTACTTTAAAACCTTGTCAAGGTATGTACTCATTGAAAAATCTTACCAAGCGTCTTGATCTATCTCTATAGATCTTGATGCCCAATATGTAAGCAGCTTCACTGAGGTCTTTCTTCGAAAAACTCCTTTCAAACACTCGTTATGCTTTCCAGAAAATTCTACATCATTTCCAATCAACAATATGTCATTCACATATACTTATCAGAAAGGTTGTAGTGCTCCCACTCACTTTCTTGTAAATACAGGCTTCACCGTAAGTCTGTATAAAATATATGCTTTGATGAACTTATCAAAGCATATATTCCAACTCCAAGATGCTTGCAACAGTCCATAGATGGATTGCTGGAGCTTGCACATTTTGTTAGCACCTTTAGGATTGACAAAACCTTCTGGTTGCATCATATACAACTCTTCTTTAATAAATCCATTAAGGAATGCAGTTTTGACATCCATTTGCCAGATTTCATAAGATATGGAAATTGCTAACATGATTCGGACAGACTTTAAGCATCGATACGAGTTAGAAAATCTCATCGTAGTCAACACCTTGAACTTGTCAAAAACCTTTTTCGACAAGTCGAGCTTTGTAGATAGTAACACTACTATCAGTGTCGTCTTCCTCTTGAAGATCCATTTATTCTCAATGGCTTGCCGATCACCGGGCAAGTCAACCAAAGTCTATACTTTGTTCTCATATATGGATCCCATCTCAGATTTCATGGCCTCAAGCCATTTCGTGGAATCTGGGCTCATCATCGCTTCCTCATAGTTCGTAGCTTTGTCATGGTCTAGTAATATGACTTCCAGAACAGGATTACCGTACCACTCTGGTGCAGACCGTACTCTGGTTGACCTACGGGGTTCGGTAGTAACTTGATCTGAAGTTTCATGATCATCATTATTAACTTCCTCACTAATTGGTGTAGGCATCACTGGAACTGATTTCTGTGATGAACCATTTTCCAATTCAAGTGAAGGTACAACTACCTCATCAAGTTCTACTTTCCTCCCACTCACTTCTTTCGAGAGAAACTCCTTCTCTAGAAAGGATCCATTCTTAGCAACGAATATCTTGCCTCCAGATCTGTGATAGAAAGTGTACCCAACAGTTTCTTTTGGGTATCCTATGAAGACGCATTTCTCATATTTGGGTTCGAGCTTATCAGGTTGAAGCTTTTTCACATAAGCATCGCAGACCCAAACTTTAAGAAACGACAACTTAGGTTTCTTGCCAAACCACAGTTCATACGGTGTCGTCTCAACGGAATTAGATGGTGCCCTATTAACATGAAAGCAGTTGTCTCTAATGCATAACCCCAAAACAATAGTAGTAAATCGGTAAGAGACATCATAGATCGCACCATATCTAATAAGGTACGGCTACGATGTTCAGACACACCATTACGCTGTGGTGTTCCATGTGGCGTAGGTTGTGAAACTATTCCACATTGTTTTAAATGAAAGCCGAACTCGTAACTCAAATATTTGCCTCCGCGATCAGATCGTAGAAGCTTTACTTTCTTGTTATGATGATTCTCCACTTCACTCTGAAATTCTTTGAACTTTTCAAATGTTTCAGACTTGTGTTTCATCAAGTAGATATACCCATATCTGCTCAAATCATATGTGAAGGTCAGAAAATAATGATACCCGCCGTGAGCCTCAACACTCATCGGACCACATACATCGTATGTATTATTTCCAATAAGTCAGTGGCTTGCTCCTTTGTTATGGAGAATGGAGTCTTAGTCATCTTGCCCATGAGGTATGGTTCGCAAGCATCAAGTGATTCGTAATCAAGTGATTCCAAAAGCCCATCAGCATGGAGTTTTTTCATGCGCTTTACACCAATATGACCTAAACAGCAGTGCCACAAATATGTTGCACTATTATTATCAACTATGCATCTTTTGGCATCAATATTATGAATATGTGTACACACGATCGAGATTCAATAAACCATTCACATTGGGTGTATGACCATTGAAGGTTTTATTCATGTAAATAGAACAACAATTATTCTTTGACTTAAATGAATAACCGTATTGCAATAAACATGATCCAATCATGTTCATGCTCAACGCAAACACCAAATAAAATTTATTTTAGGTTCAACACTAATCCCGAAGGTAAAGGGAGTGTGCGATGGTGATCTTATCAACCTTGGAATCACTTCCAACACACATCATCACCTCGCCCTTAACTAGTCTCTATTTATTTTGCAACTCCCGTTTCAAGTTACTACTCTTAGCAACTGAACAAGTATCAAATACCTAGGGGTTGCTATAAACACTAGTAAAGTACACACCAATAACATGTATATCAAATATACCTTTGTTCACTTTGCCATCCTTTTTATCCGCCAAATGTTTGGGGTAGTTCCGATTCCAGTGACCATTTGAAAGGATCGATATTGTTGACTAGAGGGGGGGTGAATAGGCAACTAACAATTTTTAAGCTTTTCTTTACCAAATTAAACTTTGCAACAAAATAGGTTGTCTAGATGTGCAACTAAGTGAGCAACCTATATGATGCAATAACAACTAGCACATAAGCAAGCAAGGGAAACAACACAAGTAGGCTTGCAAAAGTAAAGGCACGAAATAACCAAGAGTGGAGCCAGTGGAGACGAGGATGTGTTACCGAAGTTCCTTCCTTTTAAGGGGAAGTACGTCTCCGTTAGAGCGGTGTGGAGGCACAATGCTCCCCAAGAAGCCACTAGGGCCACCGTATTCTCCTCACGCCCTCACACAATGCGAGATGCCGTGATTCCACTATTGGTGCCCTTGAAGGCGGCGACCGAACCTTTACAAACAAGGTTGGGGCAATCTCCACAACAATTGGAGGCTCCCAACAACACCACAAAGCTTCACCACAATGGAGTATGGCTTCGAGGTGACCTCAACCGTCTAGGGTGCTCAAACACCCAAGAGTAACAAGATCTTCTAGGGATAAGTGGGGGGAATCGAATATCTTGTGGTGGAAGTGTAGATCGGGCCCTTGTCACCCAATCCCGAGCAAATCAACAAGTTCGATTGGCTAGGGAGAGAGATCGGGCGAAAATGGAGCTTAGAGCAACAATGGAGCTTAGAGGTGGAAGAGGTAGTCCACTAGAGGTAGAAGACGCCCCTTATATAGTCATGGGAAATATCCAACCGTTATCCACATGTTCAGCCCGCGACAAGCGGTACTACCGCTCCAGGGGCGCGGTACTACCGTGGCGGACCATGGTACTTCCGCGACAGGAGTAGAGGCCGGGACTTGCCTGACTAGGGTGCGGTACTACCGCTTGCGCGGTACTACCGCAAGGCAGGGAAGTCATTGCCTACGAAGAGCGCGGATGAAATAAATTACATCCGTGCCTACTTCCGCTGAAAATGAGGTGGTGCAAAAATCCGACGCGGTACTACCGCGCACGAGGCGCGGTACTACCGTTGAGGCGCGGATGTAAAATTACATCCGCTCCTACTACCATGACGCCGCGGTACTAGGTAGGAGGGCCACGGTACTACGACTCCTGGGGAGCGGTGCTACCGTGGGCTCCCGCGGTACTACCACACTGGACGAGCGGTACTACCGTGGGGGGCGCGGATGTAAAAAATTACATCCGCCCCTACTACCGTACCAGAGCAGCACTAGGCTTGGGAGCCACGATACTAAGGCTCCAGAGGAGCGGTACTGCCGTGACCCACAGCGGTACTACCGCAAGTACAGCAGTAGCCGTCAGATTTAGGCACAACTCGGATAACGAAGAGATGCTCCAAAGTGCAAGGAAAGGTAGGACAAGTGTACGTGTTGATTCCACCCAAACCTTTCCGACGCGGACCCCCTCTTAATAGTACGGCTCTCCTACGACTCAAATCCACCAAAGAGAAACGTAGAACAACGCCGACTTCAATAGACTCCGAGGGGCACCGAATCGTCTCGTGCCTAGTGATGAAGTATCTGAGAAACTCAAGGCACACAATTAGTCCGCAAAAGCATTGTCATCAATCACCAAAACACCTAAGGGATAAATATGCGCTTACAATCTCCCCCTTTTTGGTGGATTGATGACAATACGGGATTTGCACATAGATAAGATAATTTTGAGCAAGGGCAAACCCCACCTCTCTAAAATATAGACGGGCTCCCCCTAGATGTGTGCAAACTAGATGAATGCTTTGTACTGCATAGCACACAAACTAGGATCAACACTCCCCCTATATTTTAGAGACCAAGGCACGATAATTAACATCAAAGTAGAGCATAGCATAAAGATAGCACAATATATCACAAGCTTGCTAGGATAGATAGAGTGCATAAGTCTTACACCATAACAAGTAAAGCAACCGAGGTTCAAACGAGAAAGCAGCAAATAGTTCAACCGAGAAAGCAGCAAACACACCGACACACACGACTCGCAAATCCCTACACTCTCTCCCCCTTTGGCATCGAGACGCCAAAAAGGCAGAGAGGACACCTACACACAAGAGGTGGCTCAAGCAGGGAACTCGTCCCAACCCTCTCCGTCGGTCTCCTCAGCAGCAGGGATGGTCTCCTCGACGTCCTCCTCAGAATTAGTCCACCTGAAGCCTTGCTTCTCCATTCACTCAGCCTCTGGAGTGATGCGCTCCTCAGACCCGCCAGACACGTCCTCACCATAGAGCTGCAAGATCTTCTTGTCCCTGCGACGACTCTCCTTGGACGCCATGTGAGTCCTGTACTGCCCCTTGGCTTGCATGCAGAAAAGAGTCTTCATCTTGTCCTTCAGCTTCTTGGCCCATGATGGCATAGTGGAACTCTGGGAAGGCCTAGCAGCATGGCCCTCAGCAACATCCTCGGCGATAGCATGCTCCTCATCAACAGCAGCCCTAGCAGCACTCGCCTCGGCACGAGTGGTGGTGTTGGCCCAGTTGGGTTTGATACGCAGACAGATGGGATCATGGCGAATCCAGTCTGGAGCAAGGATTTCCTCACCAGGGAACATCTTCTCCCAAGTCTTCGAGATCAGGAGAAACAGATAGGGCCCATAGATAGGCACCTTGCGGTTGAACACTGCAAACCGAAGCTCACACCACATGATGTGTGAGATATCAAGTGGCCGAGACTGAGACGAACGAGCCTCCTCGCAAATGAGCATCATATCCACCATATAGGCATGAACCTTGTCTTTGTCACCAATGCAAGGGAACAAGGAGTTGCGGAAGATGCGATACATGATATCCAGAAAAGAGTTGAGCACCAACGCTGTCTTGCCATTGGCGAGCGCCTTCTCAACCATGAATGGTGCAAGCTTGTCCTTGTTGGCAGACTCAGCATTGGCATGGGGGCGAACACCCACTGGAGTGTTGAGCCCATCATCAGGAACCTGGAGCAGATCCATGAACTCCTTCCAGGTAGCAGACAGTTGACGGCCATTGGTCATCCAGGTCATCCTCCGCTCCTCATTAGAGTGAAAGTAAACTGAGGCAAAGAACTGACAGATAAGCTCAGGGTCATAGTCAAGGTGAAAGGATATCACATGCTCAATGCCAAACTGCTCCACCAAGTCCAGAGCCTCTCCAAAGTAGTCACGGAACTTGTCTTTCCTCATGTGATGCATATCAATCCATTTCACATCCACATATGTATTCTGCTTGTTCTTGATGACATCCATATAGATGTTGGTCTGTTGCTTGTTCCAGAACAGCTCACAGCCTCTGACAGTGGAACAAGGGTTCACATACGGGTGAAGCTGCCTGAGACGGACGTACTCAGATGGGGTTATCTCATCCATGCCCTTAGCGGGCTCCTTGTGCTTGCTAGCTGAGGTCTTGACATTGTGCTAGGAGGCAGAAGAGCCCTCTGGTACTTCACCTGGGTTGCGCAGACGCTTGGAGCTAGTGTCACGACTGGGATTGGACCGGCGAGAGCCACCACCTGAGACACACGCGCAAAACACCAACGAACGCGAAGAAGATCAATGCAAAGACCACGGCAAAGCACAAGAAACACATAGAAAGTATACGTGAAAAGTTGTCATGCGATAGATGTGAGCCATGGTAGAACTGCCAGTGCCTGTGGTACTAAAATATTAGTACCGCTCCAAAATGCGGTAGTACCGTGCGAGGTCACGGTAGTACCGTGGTTGGAGCGGAAGTAAAATTTTAGTGCCGCAGTGAGAGCGGTAGTACCGCTCCCGACGGGTGGTAGTACCGTACAAGCGGTAGTACCGCGCCAGACGGGCGGTAGTACCGCGTCGCGTCAGATCCAAACAGCGGTTCGAATCTGAAAAGAACCGCGAAACAACGGCGGTGCTACAGTGATCAAATCTAGTGCAAGACACAAATACAAGTATAATTCCTACGCAATACTACGCTCCTTCATCCTACTCTTGCATAGATTAAGCCTAGGAATCTCAAGAACACACAAGTCTCCCCCAAAACCTAGAAACACCAAACACAAACAACAAGGAGAGGGAGTTGGGGAAAGACCTTGGTCCATAGCAAGAGCACGTGGTGGGGAACGATCCCACCGGACGGAATCACGGGAGGGAAGCCGGAGGAGGAGATCCGGCGACGAACGTCGGCTCTGCTCTTGAGCGAGGGAGAGAAAGAGACGACGTGGGGGAGTTAGAACTCCCCCTACCCGTCCTTATCCCCACGCGCCCAAACCGGCGCGGTAGTACCGCGTATCATCGCGGTAGTACCGCTCGGGCGGAAGTACCGCACCGAGGCAGTAGTACCGCTCACCCAGGCGGCAGTAAAAATTACTGCCGCGTGGGGACGGTAGTACCGTGCTCCCACATGCGGTAGTACCGTGGCTGGCTGCGGTAGTACCGTGGCTGGCTGCGGTAGTACCGTAGCTGGCCGTGGTAGTACCGTGAACTCAAGACATAGCATGTTTCAATACGAGAAGAAGGCCTTTGTACGGAAACTTTTCACACACAGGAAACCACAAGAGCACGCACAAACCAGAGGCAGAAAGACAACAAGAAACCATCAAGTGACAAAACCTCTCGAAGAGAGAGGGCGGTGGCCGAAGCCACCTATGTTTGAGTTAGATGGTATGGCACCGCGAAGAATTATCCTTGGGCCCATGACCAAAACTCGTCTTTGACGCACAAGTACCATCAAAAATGGCTAATGTGAAAGAGTTGATCTATTTATGCATGATGGGGGGAGGGAGAGCTCATTGAGAGAACAACACTCCCCCTATGTCCATGCCTACACCTAAACTAGACAACAAGTTGAGTGTGGTGGGGGGTGCACGGGTTCAAGTCACATTGCTCGAATCAATGATATTTAGCTCATGCCTTAACTCGCAAAATCTTGCTTCA
Source organism: Triticum aestivum (assembly GCF_018294505.1). Classification (NCBI taxonomy): domain Eukaryota; kingdom Viridiplantae; phylum Streptophyta; class Magnoliopsida; order Poales; family Poaceae; genus Triticum; species Triticum aestivum. The sequence continues at coordinate 281,594,302 of NC_057807.1, forward strand.
TCCAAGGGCTTCGTGAAAATATCTGCAAGGTTATCATGAGTGTTGACATACTTGAGCTTGATCTCCCCTCGCCTAATGTGATCCCGGATGAAATGATACCGAATCTCAATATGCTTCGTCTTGAAGTGTTGCACCGGGTTGAGAGAAATCTTGATGGCACTTTCGTTGACACACCAAAGAGGCACTTTGTCACAAATGACACCGTACTCCTTTAAAGTTTGCCTCATCCATAGGAGTTGTGCACAACAACTACCAGCCGCCACATATTCCGCCTTGGTGGATGAGAGAGATACACAACTTTGCTTCTTGGAAGACCAACTCACCAAAGAGCACCCAAGAAACTGGCACCCTCCGGAAGTGGACTTCCTATCCACTTTGTCTCCCGCCCAATCGGAATCCGTGAAACCTTCAAGCTTGAAGTTTGCCCCTCTTGGGTACCATAAGCCAAAGTTTGGGGTATGAGCCAAATATCGAAAGATTCGCTTGACCGCCACATAGTGACTTTCCTTTGGTGCGGCTTGAAACCGTGCACACATTCCCACACTCAACATGATATCCGGTCTAGATGCACAAAGGTAAAGCAAGGAGCCAATCATGGAGCGATATACCTTTTGATCCACCGCTTTACCATTGGGATCAATGTCAAGTTGGCACTTGGTAGGCATTGGTGTAGTAGCCGGCTTGACATCACTTAGCTTGAATCTTTTAAGCAAGTCTTGAGTGTATTTGGCTTGGTTGATGAAGGTTCCTTCTCTTCTTTGTTTGATGTCAAAACCAAGGAAAAACTTCAACTCTCCCATCGAAGACATCTTGAACTTGGAGGTCATGAGAGCGGCAAATTCCTCATTGAAAGCTTTGTTAGGGGAACCAAAGATAATATGATCAACATATAATTGGCATACAAACAACTCCCCTTTGACCTTCTTAGTAAAAAGAGTGGGATCGATTTGTCCTACTTCAAATCCACGATCTTGTAGCAACTCGGTAAGGTGGTCATACCACGCACGTGGGGCTTGTTTAAGGCCATAGAGTGCCTTATTGAGTTGATACACATGATCCGGGAAGTAGGGGTCTTCGAACCCGGGGGGTTGCTTGACATAGACCAACTCATTAATAGGACCATTAAGAAAAGCACTTTTCACATCCATTTGTTGCAACTTAAAGTTGTGATGGGAAGCATAAGCAATCAACAAACGAATGGATTCAAGACGAGCGACGGGAGCAAAGGTTTCACCGTAGTCGATACCCTCGACTTGGGAGTAGCCTTGTGCTACCAATCTTGCCTTGTTGCGGATGATGTTCCCATGAGCATCTTGCTTGTTCTTGAAGATCCACTTGGTTCCAATGACGTTCTGGTTCCCCGATGGTCTTGGTACCAATCTCCACACCTTGTTGTACTCGAAGTTGTTGAGTTATTCATGCATGGCATTGAGCCAATCCGAGTCTTCGAGCACCTCATAGACTTTTGGGGTTCAACACACGATGTTCACAATAGTTTGCTAATTGTCTACGAGTGCTTACCCCCTTTCTTAGGCTTCCAACCACATTTTCCATGAGATGGCCTTGGGTGGTGAGCTTGGAAGCAATCTTCGTGGCACGACGCTCTAATTCCTCCTCGGGTGTGGAAGGAGGAGGGTTAACTTGATCATCTTGAGCACCGTCTTGAGCTTGTTCTTCATCTTGAGCTTGCTCATGATCTTGAACTTGCTCGAGGGGGAAAACTTGACCTTGGGAATCATTTAGAGGTTCACCACCATCTTGAGGTTGATCTTGCCCTTGGTCTTGTTCCCGAGGATGAGGGCCTTCACTTTGTTCTTCGGAAGCGTGTGGGTCTTGGGGAGGTGATGGCTCCACTTGAGTGGAGCATTGTCTTTCTCCTTCGGCCACAAGGGGTTCCTCAATGGGTAGAATTTGACTAATACCCATTCTTCTTATGGCTTGGGGAGGAATTTCATCACCTACATCACAAGTACCACTTTGCTCCACTTGGGAGCCGTTATTTTCGTCAAACTCCACGTTACACGTCTCCTCAATGAGTCCGATGGACTTGTTGAGAACACGGTAAGCATGAGAGCTTGTAGCATAACCAACAAATATGCCCTCATGAGCTCTAGCCTCAAATTTAGACAAACAAACACCTTTCTTGAGAATGAAACACTTACAACCGAACACCTGGAAGTACTTGAGGTTGGGCTTGTTGCCGGTGAATATCTCATAAGGAGTCTTATTCAAGCCTTTGCGAAGATAGAGCCGATTGGATGCATGACATGCGGTGTTGATGGCTTCGGCCCAAAAGTTGTATGGAGACTTGAACTCCGCCATCATGGTCCTTGCCGCATCCATCAATGTCCGGTTCTTCCTCTCCGCTACACCATTTTGTTGAGGAGTATAAGGTGCGGCATATTGATGCTTGATCCCCTCATCACTGAGAAACTCATCCAAGGTGTAGTTCTTGAACTCGGTGCTGTTGTCACTTCTTATTGTCAAGATCTTTGCATTGTGTTGACGTTGAGCTTCATTTGCAAAGTCGATGACGGTTTGTTGAATCTCACTCTTTCTCTTGAAGAAGTATACCCAAGTGTATCTTGAATAGTCATCCACAATCACCAAGCAATACTTTCTACCTCCAAGACTATGAAAAGATGGAGGCCTAAAGAGATCCATGTGAAGGAGCTCCAAGGGTCTCTTCGAGTAGATGATGGTTGATGGAGGGTGAGCCTTTTCATGAAGCTTTCCTTCGATACAAGCACTGCAAGCACGATCTTTGGCAAAACTAACATTTGTTAGTCCACGGACATGGTCCCCCTTGAGAAGACTTTGCAAAGATCTCATATTGACGTGGGCTAAACGGCGATGCCAAAGCCATCCCACGTCAACTTTAGCCATTAGGCATGTCGCGGTCTTAGTGGGTCGCTCCGAAAAGTTAATCACATAGAGACCATTCTCGACATGCCCAACAAAGGCTACTTTAAGAGTCTTGCTCCACAAGAGGGCCACAATATCAATGTCAAAGAACGTAGCAAAACCCATGAGTGCAAGTTGACGAACGGAAAGCAAATTGTATGCAAGGGACTCAACAAGCATGACTTTCTCGATCGTTAGATCATGAGAAATGACAACCTTGCCAAGACCCAATACCTTAGAATGTGATGCATCACCCCACTCAACATTGGTGGGCATAGATGGAATCTCTTGCACGTCCACCAGCAAGTCCTTGCTCCCGGTCATATGATTTGTTGCTCCACTATCGAGCAACCATGATCCCCCACCGGAAGCAAACACCTACAAGAGATCAATGCTTGGTTTTAGGTACCCATTTAGTAATGGGTCCTTTGATGTTAGTAACAAGGGTCTTGGGAACCCAAATAGACCATTCAATGTACTCATAAGGAGAACCAACAAATTTAGCATAAACATGTCCATCACTAGCACGGCACAACACATATGACGGGTTAAAGTCGCTGGCTTTGTTTGAGGAAATGCTTTTGCCCTTTTGGACGTCAACTCCCTTCACTTTTTCCTTCCTCTCCTTAGGAGCACCCTCTCCCTCTTTCACAAACGTTTGCTTGAGAGGAGGAGGACGTTTGGTCTTGTTGTTCTTCTTATTCTTGCTCTTGGACTTGGGTGCAAACCCAATTCCTTCCTTGGCCCCAACTTCCTTTTGATTGCTCAAAAGGTCGTTGAGGTTCTTCTCACCTTGAATGCATGTCACAAGGCCTTTCTCAAGTTGATCCTTCAACTTTGCATTCTCCTCCACAAGATGCACATGCTCACAACATGGGTTAGTAGCACATGCATTATCAATTAATACCATATGAGGAAAGGTGGCCTTTTCCTTGATTAGCTTAACTTGGAGTTGAGCATGAGACTCCTTGAGGTTAGCGTGAGCACCCTTCAAGACCTTGTGGGCCTTTTCAAGTATCTCAAACTCCTCTTTGAGTCTAGCATGATCAACCCCAAGTTTAGCCTTCTCGGAAGTTAGCACACGAGACATGACAAGAGCATGATCAAGATCTTTCTTTAACTTAGCATGGTCATCATTGTGTGACTCCTCAAAAGTCAAACGATGCACACGCTCTTCCTCGAGAGCATTAGAGAGATCCGATATCTCATCGGCATAGTCACGACTATGACCCTCCATCTTAGAGATGGTTTCTTCGTGAGCCTCGATCATGTCATTGGCCTCACCAAGTTGTTCCAAGAGAGCAACAAAGTGCTTCTTTGACTTACCCTTGAGCTTACTCATAAAAGACTCAAATTCATTCACTTCCTCATTAGACTCAACATGTTCATCAATGCAATCCTCCAAGGAGGGATTAGTAATGATGGTGGTTGTGATGTTGGGGGTTACCTTGTTTGAAGCTTTAGCCATGAGGCACTTGGCGGTGATGTTTTCATTGGGTGAATCAAAGAGAGACACCGGGGGAGTAGTAGCAATGGCAATGCCATGGCCATTGCTTCTCCACTTTCATCATCATCGTCATCCTCTTGGTATTCTTCTTGAACCACCAACCCACGAGTTGGAGTCTTCTTGGCGAAGTTGTTCTTGTTGGGGAAGGACTTGGCTTTGTCTTTTCGAATGAATTTTCCACCATTGTCTTCCCGCTTCTCGTAAGGACAATCCACAACGAAATGGCTCACATTGCCACAGTTGAAGCAAGTTCTAACTTGTTGCTTGCCCTTGACGCCACTTGAGTTGTTCTTGTTGAAGTTGGGTCTTGTATTCTTCTTGCTCCAAAATTGTCTTGAAGCAAGGACCATGTGCTCATGATAATCATACTTGGTGTCTTCGGGATTGCTCTCCACATCTTCCACTTCTTCCTCTTCTTCCATGATGACCTTGGCCTTCAAAGCAAGGTTGGGCTTCTTTGCCCTTTGAGAACGGAGCACAACATTGTCGGCGGTCTTGTCGAAGATGCTCATTGCAACTAACTCATCCAACACTTCACTTGAGGACATGGAGTGGAAGTTCGGTCTTTGACGAATGATGGAGAACATGGCCTTGTTGTAGGGCATCATGGCCTTGAGGAACTTGCGCTTGATCCAATTGTCATCCGTGTCCTTGCTTCCATAATCTCGGAGTGAGACTGCGAGTTTGGTCACTCTTTGAAAGAGCTCACGAGGTTCTTCATCTTCTTTCATTGCAAACTCATCGGCTTCATCTTGCACCACTTCATAGTTGGAGCGTTGAATGCTAGCACTTCCTCGATAGAGAGACTCAACACATTTCCATGCTTCTTTAGCCATGGCATGAGGTCGAAGATGAGGGAGATCTTCGGGAAGGATTGCATCTTGGATGATGAAGAGAGCACTCTCATTGAATTGATTGTCCATGGCTTCTCGAGAGGTGAAGTTGCTTAGGTCATGAGGATAGAAACCTTCTTCAATGATTCTCCAAAGGTTAGTGTTCACATGTTTTAAATGACGCTTGAAGCGATAAACCCAAGAATCAAAATCTTCATGTTTCTCATATTTAGGAGGAGGACCGGCATGATTCAAATGCGTGGAGGGGATCGGCCCTCCATAAATTGGGGGTTCCACATGGGCAAAGATGCCGGTGCAATTTCTACCACTATTAGAAGGACTCTTTTCACTGTTAGCTTCCCTCTTGCCGGAGGTAGCATCCGTCACCTTGATAGTGGGATCACCCACTTTCATCAGCGAGGTAGATTGTTTGAGTCCTTCTAGGAATTCCTTAAACATGTCCTTGACCTCGGTCGTCATGGAGGTTTTCAATGTTTCCAAAGCCACATTGAATTCCTCGCGTGAGATCGAGTTACCCCCATCTCCCGTAGATGATATTGGATTCGCACCGGAGTGCTCTCCCACATCATCTACGACATCAACCATACTCTTCGAACGGTAAAGTCCTTAAAAAGAGACGAGTCTCTGATACCAATTGAAAGGATCGATATGGTTGACTAGAGGGGGTGAATAGGCAACTAACAATTTTAAGCTTTTCTTTACCAAATTAAACTTTGCAAAAAAATAGGTTGTCTAGATGTGCAAGTAAGTGAGCAACCTATATGATGCAATAACAACTAGCACATAAGCAAGCAAGGGATACAACACAAGTAGGCTTGCAAAAGTAAAGGCACGAAATAACCAAGAGTGGAGCCGGTGGAGACGAGGATGTGTTACCGAAGTTCCTTCCTTTTAAGGGGAAGTACGTATCCGTTAGAGCGGTGTGGAGGCACAATGCTCCCCAAGAAGCCACTAGGGCCACCGTATTCTCCTCAAGCCCTCACACAATGCGAGATGCCGTGATTCCACTATTGGTGCCCTTGAAGGCGGTGACCGAACCTTTACAAACAAGGTTGGGGCAATCTCCACAACAATTGGAGGCTCCCAACAACACCACGAAGCTTCACCACAATGGAGTATGGCTTCGAGGTGACCTCAACCGTCTAGGGTGCTCAAACACCCAAGAGTAACAAGATCCGCTAGGGATAAGTTGGGGGAATCGAATATCTTGTGGTGGAAGTGTAGATCGGGCCCTTGTCACCCAATCCCGAGCAAATCAACAAGTTTGATTGGCTAGGGAGAGAGATCGGGCGAAAATGGAGCGTAGAGCAACAATGGAGCTTAGAGGTGGAAGAGGTAGTCCACTAGAGGTAGAAGACGCCCCTTATATAGTCATGGGAAATATCCAACCGTTATCCACATGTTCAGCCCGCGACAAGCGGTACTACCACTCCAGGGGTGCGGTACTACCACAAGGCCGCGCGGTACTACCGTGGCGGACCACGGTACTTCCACGACAGCAGCAGAGGCCGGGACTTGCCTGACTAGGGTGCAGTACTACCGCTTGTGCCGTACTACCGCTCCCCCTTGCGGTACTACCGCAAGGCAGGGAAGTCATTGCCTACGACGAGCGCGGATGAAATAAATTACATCCATGCCTACTTCCGCTGAAAATGAGGTGGTGCAAAAATCCGACGCGGTACTACCGCGCATGAGGCGCGGTACTACTGTTGAGGCGTGGATGTAAAAAATTACATCCTCTCCTACTACCGTGACGCCGTGGTACTAGGTAGGAGGGCCACGGTACTATGACTCCTGGGGAGCGGTACTACCGTGGGCTCCCGCGGTACTACCGCGCTGGACGAGCGGTACTACCGTGGGGGGCGCAGATGTAAAAAATTACATCCGCCCCTACTACCGTAACGGAGCGGCACTAGGCCTGGGAGCCATGGTACTAAGGCTCCAGAGGAGTGGTACTACCGTGACCCACAGCGGTACTACCGCTGGTACTTGCGGTACTACCGCAAGTACAGCAGTAGCCGTCAGATTTAGGCACAACTCGGGTAACGAAGAGATGCTCCAAAGTGCAAGGAAAGGTAGGACAAGTGTACGTGTTGATTCCACCTAAACCTTTCTGACGCGGACCCCCTCTTAATAGTACGGCTCTCCTACGACTCAAATCCACCAAAGAGAAACGTAGAACAACACCAATTTCAATAGACTCTGAGGGGCACTGAATCGTCTCATGCCTAGTGATGAAGTATCTGAGAAACTCAAGGCACATGATTAGTCTGCAAAAGCATTGTCATCAATCACCAAAACACCTAAGGATTAAATATGCCCTTACACCATTCCCTTTGCAGTAGAAGCACTCAATTTCAGGTTTAGGTCTAGCTTTGGGCTTCTTCATGGGAGTGAGAACTTTCTTGCCATTCTTCGTGAAGTTCCCTTTCTTTTCCTTTGCCCTTTTCTTGAAACTAGTGGTCTTGTTAACCATCAACAATTGATGCTCTTTCTTGATTTATAACTTCGCCGATTTCAGTGTCGTGAAGAGCTCAGGAATTACTTTCGTCATCCCTTGCATATTATAGTTCATCATGAAGTTCTAGTAACTTGGTGATAGTGACTAGAGAACTTTGTCAATTACTATCTTATCTGGAAGATTAACTCCCACTTGATTCAAGCAATTGTAGTACCCGGACAATCTGAGCACATGCTCACTGGTTGAGCTATTCTCCTCCATCTTGTAGGCAAAGTACTTGTCAGAGGTCTCATACCTGCCGACATGGGCATGAGTCTGAAATACCAATTTCATCTCTTGGAACATCTCGTATGATCCATGGCATTCAAAACGTTTTTGAAGTCCCGGTTCTAAGCCGTAAAGCATGGTGCACTAAACTATCAAGTAGTCATTATACCAAACTTTTGTAAAACGTTCATAACGTCTGCATCTGCTCCTGCAATAGGTCTGTCACCTAGCGGTGCATCAAGGACATAATTCTTCTGTGCCGCAATGAGGAAAATCCTCGGATCACAAACCAAGTCCGCATCATTGCTACTATCATCTTTCAACTTATATTTCTCTAGGAACATATAAAAAATAAACAGGGAGCTATATCGCGAGCTATTGATCTACAACATAGATATGCAAATACTATGAGGACTAAGTTCATGATAAATTAAAGTTCAATTAATCATATTACTTAAGAACTCCCACTTACATAGACATCCCTCTAGTCATCTAAATGATCACGTGATCCAAATCAACTAAACCATGTTCGATCATCACGTGAGATGGAGTAGTTTTCAATGGTGAACATCACTATGTTGATCATATCTATTATATGATTCATGCTCGATCTTTCGATCTCAGTGTTCCGAGGCCATATCTGCATATGCTAGCCTCGTCAAGTTTAACCCGAGTATTCTGCATGTGCAAAGCTGGCTTGCACCCGTTGTATGTGAACGTAGAGCTTATCACACCCAATCATCACATGGTGTCTCGACACGACGAATTGTAGCAACGGTGCATACTCAGGGAGAACACTTATACCTTGAAATTTAGTGAAGGATCGTCTTATAATGCTACCATCGTACTAAGCAAAATAAGATGCATAAAGGATAAACATCACTTGCAATCAAACTAAGTGATATGATATGGCCATCATTATCTTGTGCTCATGATCTCCATCACCGAAGCATTGTCATGATCTCCATCATCACCGGCTTGACACCTTGATCTCCATCGTAGCATCGTTATCGTCTCGCCAACTATTGCTTCGACGACTATCGCTACCTCTTAGTGATAAAAAGTAAAACAATTACATGGAGATTGCATTGCATACAATAAAGCGACAACCATATGGCTCATGCCAGTTGCCGATAACTCTGTTACAAAACATGATCATCTCATATAACAAATTATATCAAATCATGTCTTGACCATATCACATCACAGAAAGCCCTGTAAAAACAAGTTAGACGTCCTCTACTTTATTGTTACAAGTTTTACGTGGCTGCTACGGGCTTAGCAAGAACCGTTCTTACCTACGCATCAAAACACCAACGAGTTTTCATCAAGTGTGTTGTTTTAACCTTCAACAAGCACCGGGCGTAGTCAAAATCGATTCAACTAAAGTTGGAGAAACAGACACCCACTAGCCACCTGTGTGCGAAGCATGTCGGTGGAACCAGTCTCATGAATGCGGTCATGTAATGTCGGTCTGGGCCGCTTCATCCAACAATACCGCCGAATCAAAGTAAGACGTTGCTGGTAAGTGCTACCTCTTGAGCACTGCGTTTTGGATTTCCCCGAAGAGGAGAGGATGATGCAGCAAAGTAGCGTAAGTATTTCCCTCAGTTTTTGAGAACCAAGGTATCATTCCAGTAGGAGACCACGCACAAGTCCCTCGTACCTACACAAAACGATAGCTACTCGCAACAAACACGATTAGGGGTTGTCAATCCCTTCACGGTCACTTACGAGGGTGAGATCTGATAGAGATGATAAATAATATTTTTTGGTATTTTTGATAGATAGATGCAAAGTAAAAAGTAAAAGGCAAAGTAAAAAACAAAGCAAGTAAATAAAGTAATGGAGATTGATATGATGAGAATAGACCCGCGGGCCATAGGTTTCACTAGTGGCTTCTCTCAAGAGCATAAGTATTCTATGGTGGGTGAACAAATTACTGTTGAGCAATTGACAGAATTGAGCATAGTTATGAGTATATCTAGGCAATGATAATGTATATAAGCATCACGTCCAAGACAAGTAGATCGAAATGATTCTGCATCTACTACTATTACTCCACTCATCGACCGCTATCCAGCATGCATCTAGAGTATTAAGTTAAAAACAGAGTAACGCCTTAAGCAAGATGACATGATGTAGAGGGATAAATTCATGCAATATGATAAAAAAACCATCTTGTTATCCTCGATGGCAACAATACAATACGTGCCTTGCAACCCTTTCTGTCACTGGGTAAGGACACCGCAAGATTGAACCCAAAGCTAAGCACTTCTCCCATTGCAACAACTACCAATCTAGTTGGCCAAACCAAAAAGGATAATTCGAAGAGACTTGCAAAGATAACTCAATCATACATAAAAGAATTCAGAGAAGAATCAAATATTTTCCATAGATAATACTGGATCATAAACCCACGATTCATCGGTCTCAACAAACACACCGCAAAAGAAGATTACATCGAATAAATCTCCACGAGAGAGGGGGAGAACATTGTATTGAGATCCAAAAAGAGAGAAGAAGCCATCTAGCTACTAGCTATGGACCCGAAGGTCTGAAGTAAACTACTCACACTTCATCGGAGGGGCTATGGTGTTGATGTAGAAGCCCTCCGTGGTGGATGCCCCCTCCGGCGGAGCTCCGAAACAGGCCCCAAGATGGGATCTCGTGGATAGAGAAGGTTGCGGCGGTGGAATTAGGTTTTTGGCTCCTGTTATGTTCATTTGGGGATACATAGGTATATATAGGAGGAAGGAGTACGTCGGTAGAGCGTCAGGGGGCCCACGAGGTAGGGGGGCGCGCCCTCCACCCTCGTGACCGCCTCTGGCACTTCTTGGAGTAGGGTCCAAGTCTCCTGGATCACGTTCGGTGAGAAAATCACGTTCCCGAAGGTTTCATTCCATTTGGACTCCGTGTGATATTCCGTTTCTTCGAAACACTGAAATAGGCAAAAAAAACAGCAATTCTGGGCCGGGCCTCCGGTTAGTCCCAGAAGTAATATAAAAGTGGAAAATAAAGCCCAATATGGTCCAAAACAGTAGATAAAGTAGCATGGAGCAATCAAAAATTATAGATACGTTGGAGACGTATCAGGCATCCCCAAGCTTAATTCCTGTTCGTCCTCGAGTAGGTAAATGATAAAAAAGAATTTTTGATGCGGAGTGATACTTTGGCATAATTTCAATGTAAATCTTCTTAATTGTGATTTGAATATTCAGATCCGAAAGATTCAAGACAAAAGTTCATATTGACATAAAAAATAATAATACTTCAAGCATACTAATCAAAGCAATCATGTCTTATCAAAATAACATGGCCAAAGAAAGTTATCCCTACAAAATCATATAGTCTGGCTATGCTCCATCTTCCCCACATAAAATATTTAAATCATGCACAACCCCAATGACAAGCCAAGCAATTGTTTCATACTTATGACATTCTCAAAACTTTTTCAATCTTCACGCAATACATGAGCGTGAGCCATGGATATATCATTATATGTGGAATAGAAGGGTGGTTGTGGAGAAGACAAAAAGAGGGAAGATAGTCTCACATCAACTAGGCGTATCAATGGGCTATGGAGATGCCCATCAATAGATATCAATGTGAGTGAGTAGGGATTGCCATGCAACAGATGCACTAGAGCTATAAGTATATGAAAGCTCTACAAAAGAAACTAAGTGGGTGTGCATCCAACTCGCTTGCTTACGAAGACCTAGGGCATTTTGAGGAAGCCCATCATTGGAATATACAAGCCAAGTTCTATAATGAAAAATTCCCACTAGTATATGAAAGTGACAAAATGAGAGACTCTCTATCATGAAGATCTTGGTGCTACTTTGAAGCACAAGTGTGGTAAAAGGATAGTAGCATTGTCCCTTCTCTCTTTTTCTCTCATTTTTTTATTTGGGCCTTTCTCCTTTTTTTATGGCCTCTTTTTTTTCGTTCGGAGTCTCATCCCGACTTGTGGGGGAATCATAGTCTCCATCATCCTTTCCTTAGTTGGGACAATGCTCTAATAATGATGATCATCACACTTTTATTTTTCTTACAACTCAACAATTACAACTTGATACTTAGAACAAAGTATGACTCTATATGAATGCCTCCGGCGGGGTACCGGGATATGCAATGAATCATGAGTGACATGTATGAAAGAATTATGAACAGTGGCTTTGCCACAAATACAATGTCAACTACATGATCATGCTAGCAATATGACAATGATGGAGCGTGTCATAATAAACGGAACGGTGGAAAGTTGCATGGCAATATATCTCAGAATGGCTATGGAAATGTCATAATAGGTAGGTATGGTGGCTGTTTTGAGGAAGGTATATGGTGGGTGTATGATACCGGCGAAAAGTGCGCGGTATTAGAGAGGCTAGCAATGGTGGAAGGATGGGAAAAGTGCGTATAATCCATGGACTCAACATTAGTCATAAAGAACTCATATACTTATTGCAAAAATCTAGAAGTTATCAAAGCAAAGTATTATGCGCATGCTCCTAGGGGGATATATTGGTAGGAAAAGACCATCGCTCGTCCCCGACCGCCACTCATAAGGAAGACAATCAATAAATAAATCATGCTCCGAGTTCATCACATAATGGTTCACCATACGTGCATGCTACGGGAATCACAAACTTCAACACAAGTATTCTTTGAATTCACAACTACTTTAACTAGCATGACTCTAATGTCACTATCTTCATATCTCAAAACAATTATCAAGCATCAAACTTATCTTAGTATTCAATGCACTCAAAAGAAAGTTTCACATATCTTGAACACCAAGTATATTAACATTAAGCAAATTACCATTCTATTAACGACTCTCAAAATAATCTAAGTGAAGCATGAGAGATCAATAGTTTCTTTAAAACAAATCCACCACCATGCTCTAAAAGATATAAGTGAAGCACTAGAGCAAAAATTATCACGCTCAAAAGATATAAGTGAAGCACTATGAGCAAAACTATCAAGCTCAAAAAATATAAGTGAAGCACATAGAGTATTCTAACAAATTCCAATTCATGTATGGCTCTCTCAAAAGGTGTGTACAGCAAGTATGATTGTGGTAAACTAACAAGCAAAGACGCAAATAATACAAGACGCTCCAAGCAAAACACATATCATGTGGTGAATAAAAATATAGCTCCAAGTAAATTACCGATGGAAGTGGACGAAAGAGGGGATGCCTTCCGGGGCATCCCCAAGCTTTGACTTTTTGGTGTCCTTGGATTATCTTGGGGGTGCCATGGGCACCCCCAAGCTTAGGCTCTTGCCACTCCTTGTTCCATAATCCATCAAAAGAATTCACCCAAAACTTGAAAACTTCACAACACAAAACTCAACAGAAATCTCGTGAGCTCCGTTAGAGAAACAAAGCAAAAAACTACTTAAGGTACTGTAATGAACCCATTCTTTATTTATATTGGTGTTAAACCTACTGTATTCTAACTTCTCTATGGATTATAAACTATTTTGCTAGCCACAGATTCATCAAAATAAGCAAACAACACACGTAAAACAGAATCTGTCAAAAACAGAACAGTCTGTAGCAATCTGTAACTAACGCAAACTTCTGGAACTCTAAAAATTCTACCAAAATAGTAAGTCCTGGAAAATTTGTTTATTGAACAGAAGCAAAAAGAATCAACGCAAAAGCACATTCCTGTGATTTAAAAAATTATATTCGTGCATGCAAAGTTTCTGTTTTTCAGCATAATCAAATCAACTATCATCGTAGGTTATCCTATAGGTTCTACTTGGCACAAACACTAATTAAAAGATAAAACCACATCCAAACAAAGGGTAGATGTATTATTTATTCCTAAACAGAAGAAAAAACAGAAAAACACAAAATAAAATTGGGTTGCCTCCCAACAAGCGTTATCGTTTAACGCCCCTAGCTAGGCATTGAGATTTCAATGATGCTCGCAAGAAAGACAAGAATTGAAGCGCAAAGAGAGCATCATGAAACACGTGACAAACACATCTAAGTCTAACATACTTCCTATGCATAGGCATATTATAAGCAAACAAATTTGCAAGGAAAACAAAAACTAGCATATGCAAGGAAGAACACAGAGATGATAGCAATCTCAACATGAAGAGAGGTAATTTAGTAACATGAAAATTTCTATAACCATATTTTCCTCTCTCATAATAGTTACATGTAGGATCATAAGAAAAATTCAATGATATAGCTATCACATAACATATTCTTAACACGACCCACATGCATGCAAAGTTGACACTCTTCCAAAATAGTGGGATTATCATTAACTAAAGTCATGACCTCTCCAAACCCACTTTTATCAAAAAATTCATAAGATTGAATATTATACAAATATGTGGGATCTAAAGTTGACACTCTTCCAAACCAACTTTCAATATTATTTCAAACAATATTATCAATCTCATATTCATCATGGGGATTAAATGAACTTTCAAGGTCATAAGAAAAATCACCCCAATCATGATCATTGCCACAAATAGTGGACACAACAAAACTAGCATCCCCAAGCTTAGGGTTTTGCATATTATTAACATAATTGACATCAAGAGGATTTATACTAAACTCATTGCAATCATGCTTTTCATCGAAGGAACTATCAAGCATGGGCGCAATAGCAACGATCTCATGTTTAACATGATGAACTATAGCAAATTCATCTTCATAAATATTGGCATCATGGCCACAAGGATAGCAAGCATCATGTTCATCAAGGGATATTTCAATCAAATCATCTGAATCATCATTATCTATAGATTCATGCATATCATTATTTCCTTCCAAAGTAGCGGTCATTCTCTCAATAAATTCTTTGACATAGACATTATGAGCATAGTTTTCATAGCAATATTTAAGTATGTCAAAATTTTCAGATTCGTAGAGAGTAATATCATACTTTTCAATCAAAGAAGCAACTTCATAAGCACCCTTAAAAGCAACAAATTCTTCATTTCGTTCGATATCATAGTAACTGTAAACACCCTTTGCATAAGAAGATAAGATTTCATTTTCATTAAACTCACATAGGTAAGGAAGGTGTTTTTTTAGGGTTCTTAGAGCAACAAGTGAAATCATAAATTTCACAAAGATTCCAAGCTTAACATAGCAATCTGTTTATTTGACTCCATAAGAGTCTCCCTTTTTCAGACAAACAGTGACGCACATAATGAGCATGCTCATCTAAAGATTTCCCATCAACTAGGCTAGTTGGGGTTTCAGCACGAGCGCATAAGGATCGAAGATGATCCAAGTAGAACACTTTAAGTGGATCCATATCAATAGATTTTCAGCGAGCGAAGATGCAAGCATACAGAAGGCACAAGGAAATATAAACAAAGATACATATGAGAAGAAGGCGAACGAAAAAGAGAGGGCGAATAAAATGGAAAGGGTGAAGTGGGGGAGAGGAAAACGAGAGGCAAATGGCAAATAATGTAATGCGAGAGATAGGGATTGCGATGGGTACTTGGTATAGTTGACTTGCTTGCGTGAGCCTCCCCGGCAACGGCGCCAGAAATTCTTCTTGCTACCTCTTGAGCACTGCGTTGGATTTCCCCGAAGAGGAGAGGATGATGCAGCAAAGTAGCGTAAGTATTTCCCTCAGTTTTTGAGAACCAAGGTATCAATCCAGTAGGAGACCACACACAAGTCCCTCGTACCTACACAAAACGATAGCTACTCGCAACCAATGCAATTAGGGGTTGTCAATCCCTTCACGGTCACTTACGAGGGTGAGATCTGATAGAGATGATAAATAATATTTTTGGTATTTTTGATAGATAGATGCAAAGTAAAAAGTAAAAGACAAAGTAAAAACAAAGCAAGTAAATAAAGTAATGGACATTGATATGATGAGAATAGACCCGGGGGCCATAGGTTTCACTAGTGGCTTCTCTCAAGAGCATAAGTATTCTACGGTGGGTGAACAAATTACTGTTGAGCAATTGACAGAATTGAGCATAGTTATGAGTATATCTAGGCAATGATCATGTATATAGGCATCACATCCAAGACAAGTAGATCGAAAAGATTCTGCATCTACTACTATTACTCCACTCATCGACCGCTATCCAGCATGCATCTAGAGTATTAAGTTAAAAACAGAGTAACGCCTTAAGCAAGATGACATGATGTAGAGGGATAAATTCATGCAATATGATAAAAAACCCATCTTGTTATCCTTGATGGCAACAATACAATACGTGCCTTGCAACCCTTTCTGTCACTGGGTAAGGACACCTCAAGATTGAACCCAAAGCTAAGCACTTCTCCCATTGCAAGAACTACCAATCTAGTTGGCCAAACCAAAAAGGATAATTCGAAGAGACTTGCAAAGATAACTCAATCATACATAAAAGAATTTAGAGAAGAATCAAATATTTTCCATAGATAATACTGGATCATAAACCCACAATTCATCGGTCTCAACAAACACACCGCAAAAAGAAGATTACATCGAATAGATCTCCACGAGAGAGGGGGAGAACATTGTATTGAGATCCAAAAAGAGAGAAGAAGCCATCTAGCTACTAGCTATGGACCCGAAGGTCTGAAGTAAACTACTCACACTTCATCGGAGGGGCTATGGTGTTGATGTAGAAGCCCTCCGTGGTGGATGCCCCCTCCGGCGGAGCTCCGGAACAGCCCCCAAGATGGGATCTCGTGGATACAGAAGGTTGCGGCGGTGGAATTTGGTTTTTGGCTCCTGTTCTGTTCGTTCGGGGATACGTAGGTATATATAGGAGGAAGGGGTACGTCGGTGGAGCGTCAGGGGGCCCACGAGGTAGGGGGCACGCCTAGGGGGGTGCCCTCCACCCTCGTGACCGCCTCTGGCACTTCTTGGAGTAGGGTCCAAGTCTCCTGGATCACGTTCGGTGAGAAAATCATGTTCCCGAAGGTTTCATTCCGTTTGGACTCCGTTTGATATTCCGTTTCTTCGAAACATTGAAATAGGCAAAAAACAACAATTCTGGGCTGGGCCTTCGATTAATAGGTTAGTCCCAAAAGTAATATAAAAGTGCAAAATAAAGCCCAATATGGTCCAAAACAGTAGATAAAGTAGCATGGAGCAATCAAAAATTATAGATATGTTGGAGACGTATCAGTAAGCAGTATGACTTTTATTGCCCACAACTCATTGTGTTCTACTCGTGCATATAACATCTACGCATAGACCTGGCTCGGATGCCACTGTTGGGGAACGCAGTAATTTCAAAAAAATTCCTATGATCAGGCAAGATCTATCTAGGAGATGCATAGCAACGAGAGGGGAGAGTGTGTCCACATACCCTCGTAGACCAAAAGCGGAAGCGTTTAGTAACGCGGTTGATGTAGTCGAACTTCTTCGTGATCCAACCGATCTAAGTATCGAACGTACAACACCTCCACGTTCAGCACACGTTCAGCTCGATGACGTCCCTCGTGCTCTTGATCCAGTTGAGGACGAGGGTGATTTTCGTCATCACGACGGCGTGGCGATAGTCATGATGATGTTACCGGCGCAGGGTTTTGCCTAAGCACTACGATGGTATGATCAAGGTGTGTTACTGTGGAGGGGGGCACCGCACACGGTTAAGAGAAACTTGTGTGTTCTAGGGTGCCCCCTGCCCCCGTATATAAAGGAGGGAGGGGGAGGCCGGCCGGCTCAAGGGGTGCGCCCAATGAGAGGGATTCCTACTAGGACTACTAGGCCTAGTAGGATTCCTCCACAAGGAAGAGAGGGGGAAGGAAGGAAATGGAGAGGGAGTAGGAAAGGGGGCGCCCCCCCTTCCCTTGTCCTATTCGGACTGCTAAGGGGGGCATCCAGCCTGCCCTGGCGGCCCTCCTCTCTCTCCAATAAGGCCCATGGTGGCTTATTAGGCCCCCCGGGGGTTCGGTAACCCCTCCATCACTCCGTTTTACCCGAAATAATCCAGAATGCTTCCGGTGTCTGAATTGTCAGATGTTGGGTTCCGGCAGACCCTTAAGGTTCAAACTCTGGGGTGCGCACGAAGATCTTTCCCCTACCACTCCACGTCCGATCACCTCATGAGAATCTAAGCTAAAACGATGAACAACACGAGGGACACGAGATTTATACTGGTTTGGGCCACCGTTGTGGTGTAATACCCTACTCCAATGTGTGGTGTGGTGGATTGCCTCAGGGGCTGATGATGAACAGTACAAAGGATGAACAGCCTCGCGAGAGGTGTTCTTGAGCTGGTGCAATGAACTGCGTGGGTGAGTTCGATCGCCTCTCTATCTGATTAGGACTCTATGAGATGCCCTCTATTGTGGTGGCTAGCTCTATTTATAGAGGCCTTAGTCCTCTTCCCAAATACTGAGCGGGAAGGGCGCCAACAACGGCCATTTTGAAGGGGAACATCTAGTACAAGTTATCCTGACTAAAGTTGGTCTTCGGCTGCCAAAGGCACTGGCGATGACGCCGTCTTGGGCTCCACGGTGACCTCCATCCTACCGCTCTGCTGGTCTTGGTCTCGTTGCACTGAAATGGCAACCTTTGCCTGATGCCTCGGTACTCCACGCCTGTGCTTGCCCCCTTTGCACCAAAGTGGAAACAAGGACACTGCGCAGGCCGGCGCCCGCCTGGCGCCCGCCTGGTCTCGATCGTCATGGCTTGCGTCACGAGCCTGCCTGATCTCTCCGCCTCCTCGCGAGCCTGCCTGGCGAGGCCATTCCTGAGGAAGTCGTGTGTCGTCCGCCCCGCGAGGCTTGGTCCCTTGCGAGGGTCTTGAGTCTTGCGCTGATGAAGATTGGCCGTACGGGGCCACCACTCGAGCCACACCGCAGGCCGCAGGCAGGCAAGTCTGGGGACCCCCATTCCCAGAACACCAACAGTAGCCCCCGGGCCCAAGGCGCGCTCGGACTTGGCTTAGCAGAGAAGCGAAGGGGCAAGTGCGGAGTGCCACGGGCCCCATCAGCCTGCGGCGGTGGGCACCGTGTGGTGGTTGATTGGACGTGGGCGTCTCCGCTTCCCCACGCCGCCTCGGCAACTGCTCGACTTGACAAGTCCCTGCATGCAGAAATGGGTCATGATTACCTATGTTCGTGGAGGCCGACGGTTGGCCTTCTCCGGTTATAAATACGGGAGAGCGCAGACCCCCGCTGTACATCTTCCTCCCCGCCCCCTTCTTTCTCCCCATCTCAGCCGCTCGCCGTCTTCTATGGCACCGCCGAAGAGGTTCTCGGCCGTGGAGAAGGGAAAGGCTCGCCGGGAAGGGCCTGACTCTCCCCCGCCTAAGCGCGGCCGGGGTCGTCCCGGCAAGCATCCTGCATCGCCCGCAGTGGCTCCCCGCGGTCGTGGCTGCGATCTCCCGCGTGGCGATGGGCGCCTGGTGGGTGAGTGTAGGCGCGTTGTGGCTGTGCGGCCCCCAAGCCGCGCTTTCACTCGGCGGAGTTGCTGTCGGAGTTCATCGTGTGGTAAGTGGACGCAACCGGCAGCTGGCTCCAGCTTCCCTGCTTCTTTGCAGGTGAACTCCCGACCGGCGCTCCTGGCGGCCTCTGGCTGCAGTAGGGCCTCCTGGGCCTCACTGGAGATCTCCATCGCTGGGAATGTGGCCCTGACCCACGGCTGGCAAACATTTGCCCGCGCGCGCGGCCTGAGCCGGCGGTGCACCCTGCATTTCAAGTTCGACGGTGACGCCACCCTCTATGTGAGGGTGTTCGGAGAAGATGGCCGCCGCGTTGGGTGTTGCCCCGAAGACGATGACGGCGGCTGGGTGCCCAGCCTCGGCGATGGTCGGGATGAAGATGAAGGCGGGCGCATGGCCGACGGCGTTCGCGGCCCACCAAGCTTCGGTGGCTCCCCTTCGGACGGCAGCTCCTCCAATGGTGGCCGCGACCAGCCCCCGCGCCGTCGCGCTCGCCTTGTGGGAGGTAGCTGGTTAGCCCGCCGTCGTGCCTCGGTGAAGCGTGAGGAGGGGTCTGACTGAGCTCCGGAGGCAGTACGAGCCCTCCTCACATGTCGGTGTCGAGCGAGCCCTGTCTATTTTGTTTTCCTCCCTTTCCTCCGCAAAGAGAGAGTACCGTAGGGCCCCGTAGGGGCGTGCTGGACTGTTGCCGTTAACTATTATGCTATTTTCGTTATTCCCATGCTGTGTTTTGGTGCCGCGCGCTCGCGTGCAGGAATTACTTAGCTCGGGGGGACTTGCCGCAGTCTTCGCTTCTCGAGGCTGAGGCCTCGTCGCGCGCTTTGTGGCCTGCAAGGATTAGTTAGGAGAGGTAACTTCCGGTCTCGGTCTTGAGGGCAAAACGGCTCAGGTCCTGTGTTCGTGTCGCGATGCCCATGGGGCACGGACCGAGAGGAGTGCTCCCGCGGTGGACATGGATAGGAAAGCCTCAAAAGACTGGATCAGAAAACACTCGCGAGGGCGCCTGCATAGCCCCCTCGCGAGACTTGCGAGAGAGAAAAACGAGTCAAGTAGGCGAAAAAGACAAAAGTCACAGGTCGGGGATGGTGACAACGCTAAAAGCAACTCCAATAAAACTTCAAATAGGGACGAACAAGCCAACTGCAGAAGCAAATGAAAAGGCCGCGTCCGGCACCTAATCTAGTCTTCGACGTCTTCTCACTAGCGCGGAGCTAAGTGCTGCCACTGGGCGTGGGCGGGAGCCCCCGAGTCCCGAGGGCGGCTCTCCGGAGACTCCGGGGCGTGTACAACCCTAACTCATTATTACGTGAGAGTGTCACGGGCGGCGAGCTTCACAGGCATTGGCCTTCTTCACAGGCTCCGGGCCTTTCTCGGGGCGATGAGCTTCACAGGCATTGGCCTTCTTCATAGGCACCGGGCCTTTCTTGGTTCGTCTAGCTTCACAGGCGCCGAGCCTTCTTTATAGGCGCTGGGCCTTTCTTCAAGGGTAGAACTTCCGGAATTGCTGGATGTTCCACGCGTTCGGGATGGGCACCCCCTCCTGAGTCTCCAAGCATGCGGTGCCAGGCCTGGAGACATGAACAACCTTGAACGGGCCCTCCCACATGGGCGAGAGCTTGTGTAGCCCCTCCCTGGAGAGCACCCATCTGAGCACGAGGTCACCTACCTCAAGGGTCCTGGGGCGGATGATGCGGCAGTGGTACCACCGCAGCGCCTGTTGGTATCTTGCAGCCCGAAGTGCAGCCTCCCAACGACGTTCCTCTCCCAGCACGAGGTCCACCCCCCGCATGGCGTCCTGCTGTGCTTCGTCCAAAGCCAGGACCCGCACGGAGCGATGCCTGACCTCGTGAGGAAGGACCGCCTCAGCACCGTAGATGAGGAAGAACGGGGTTTCGCCAGTCGACTTGGTAGCGGTTGTGCGGATGGACCATAGCACGAACTGAAGCTCGTCGTGCCAGCCCCTGCCGCAGGCCTCCAGCTTCTTCTTGAAGGTCCGGGTTTTGACGCCTTTCAGGACCTCCGCATTGGCGCGTTCAGCTTGGCCGTTGCTCCGAGGGTGTGCCACTGAAGCATAGCAAATCTGCGTTCCAAGGTTAGCATAATATGTTTTGAAGAGATTGCTGGTGAGCTGCGAACCATTGTCGGTGATGATGCGATTAGGTACCCCAAACCGACTCACGAGGCCCTTGATGAACTTGACCACTGAGCCAGCCGGGACGGTGCGGACAGCTTCCACCTCTGCCCAGTTTGTGACCTTGTCAATGGCGACGTAGAGGTAGCAGTAGCCCCCCTGGCGCCCGAGGAAGCGGGACAAGGATGTCCAGTCCCCAAACAGCGAACGTCCATGAGAGGGGAATGGCCTAAAGGCCCTGTGCCGGCTAATGGATCTGCTTGGTGTGGAATTGACAGGCTTCAGAAGCCTTCACCAGCTCGATCGCGTCGTTGAGTGCTGTTGGCCAATAAAACACGCTGCGAAACGCCTTGCCGAGGAGTGTCTGTGAGGATGAGTGGTGCCCGAAGTCTCCATCGTGAATGTCTGCCAGTAACTCTTTCCCTTGCTCCCTAGAGATGCAACGTAGGGACGTCATTCGGCCGCTTTCGATAGAGCTCTCCATCTTGGATGCAGTAGGCCGTGGCCTTCCGTGCCACGCGTTCCGCGTCCTCCTCCTTTTCGGGCAGAATCCATGGCATCAAGTAATCCTTGAACTCCGCGGTCCAACATCCCTCCTGAGGCTCCAGCGCCAGGAGCAGGCACGCCCCTAAGGTTGGGCCATAGGCCGGGGCTCCCGAGGCAGGCGGTTGAGGGAGCTCCTCCCGAGGCTGCGTTGTGCTTGATAGTGATGGTGCCGCTGAAGGTTTGAAGAGTCGTTCCTCGAAGACGCCAGGCTCCTGAGGCAACCGCCTGGACGCCCTCCTGGCGATGTCATCAGCCTCTTGATTGGTGCCGCGAGGCACATGCTGCAATTCCAACCCACAAAACTGTTTCTCCATCCTGCGGACCTCCGCAAGATATGCTTCCATGTGTTCGTCCTTCGGCTCGTACACCTTGTTGGAGAAGTTGACGAGGAGTTGTGAGTCGCCCTTGATGATGAGGCGCTTTACCCCCAAGGTGGCTGCAGCTTTCAAGCCTGCTATCAGGCCCTCATATTCTGCTATGTCGTTGGAGACCTTCTCTCCATGCTGGAAGCAGAGCTGCACGACATAGTAGAGCTTGTCCTGAGTGGGAGATATGAGCACTGTGCCAGCCCTCGCGCCATGTCGCGAGAATGCCCCGTCGAAGTACATGACCCAGCCGTCCAGCGCTTCACTTCCTGGGGAGAGCGACCGATCCTCGCCCGCTTCGAGCCCTGGTGCCTCCGTCCATTCTGCCACAAAATCTGCAAGTGCGGCTCCCTTGATGACTCTGGTCGATGCGAGGGAGCGGGAATGGATCCTGTGGGCAGGCCTTGTTGAGGTTGGTGAAGTCAACACACATGCGTTCCTTTCCTCCCTTTTTCGGCACAACAACAGGGTTGGCCAGCCATTCAGGATAGCGAACTTCGTGAATGACGCCTGCCGCCTCTAACTTACGGGTTTCTTGGACGATGAAGGCCTGCTTCTCGGTGGATTGTCTCCTTGCCTTCTGCTTCACGGGGCGCACGTTGGGGCACACGTTGAGATGGTGTTCAATCACATCCCTCGGGACCCCTGCCAGCTGATCAGGTTCCCACGCAAATACCTCCTTGTTTGCGCGCAGAAATTTCACCAGGGCTTCCTCCTGCTCATGGTCGAGATTGGCGCCTATGGTGAAGGTGGCACCAGAGGATCCATCCTCATCGACTGGTTCTTGCTTGGTCTCCGCCTTGTCTTGGGTGAATAGCTGCTTCTTCTTGGCCGGCGCAGCCCCCTTGGGCTCGAGGGCATCTGCGCTGGCGGGCAGCACCACCGCGACCGTCTTGAAAGCGAGCTTGAGCGCCTGCAGCGCATCCCTTGTGTCTTCGGACACGGTAAGGACGCCGCTACTCCCGGGCATCTTCATGAGGTTGTAAGCCGGGTGAGTTGCCGCCATGAACTGGGCCAAGGCTGGGTAGCCGAGGATGGTGTTGTACGGGAGGCCGATGGGGGCGATGTCGAAGTCGACCAGCTCCGTGCAGGAGGATCTGCCCCAGGGAGCCAGTGGAACCGCCTCCAACGCCCGAGAAGGGCCTGCTGGGTTGGAGCCGCTCTAGCGGCACGTGGAGGAGGCTGAAGGCCTCCACCGAGAGCACGTTGAGGCTGGCACCACCGTTGATGAGGGTCCTGGTGACGGCCACCTGGCAGATGGTATGGGTGCATAGCACCGGGAGTGCGCCTGAACAGGCGGTGTTGGAGGGGTAATCGTCCGAGCTGAAGGTCAAATCAGCCTTGGGTGCCACCCAGCCCTGGGGGGGGGGGCTTCACGGCGCTTGAGGACGGCGCCGATCTAGCGGATGAACGGCTTGACGTGGTGGCTAGAAGGTGGTGCCTGCGACCCGCCCAGGAGGGCTGCAATGACTGGGGGTGCCGACGCAACATGATGGGTGAGGAAGAGGTTGCGCATCTCCTCCCAGGAGGCCACAGAAGCCGCTGGCAGGTGGAGCAGCCACATGCGCGGGACGCCGGTGAGGGCCGTGGGCAGCCAGTTAGCCATGACCCTGTCGTCGCCTCTGGCCTTGAGGACGACTTCTTCATACACTAGCAGGAAGGCCAGTGGATCGGCCGCACCGTCGTAGCGCGGCGGCATGTCCGGCTTGAACTTGTTCGACCATGGCACCTGTCGCAAGGCGGGGGCCAGGGATCGGAGACCCCTGGTTCCCGCGCCGGCGTCGGCAGCCGGAGCAGGCGGTGTGTTGGTCGCCATGAGGGCGGAGCGGAGTGCTGATGGAGAACGGGTCGACGGAAGGGAGTGCTCCAGCGCACCCCTACCCGGCGCGCCAAATGTCAGATGTTGGGTTCCAGCAGACCCTTAAGGTTCGAACTCTGGGGTGCGCATGAAGATCTTCCCCCTACCACTCTACGTCCGATCACCTCATGAGAATCTAAGCTAAAACGATGAACAACATGAGGGACACGAGATTTATACTGGTTCAGGCCACCGTTGTGGTGTAATACCCTACTCCAGTGTGTGGTGTGGTGGATTGCCTCAGGGGCTGATGATGAACAGTACAAAGGATGAACAGCCTCGCGAGAGGTGTTCTTGAGCTGGTGCGATGAACTGCTTGGGTGAGTTCGATCGCCTCTCTATGTGATTAGGACTCTATGAGATGCCCTCTACTGTGGTGGCTAGTTCTATTTATAGAGGCCCTGGTCCTCTTCCAAATACTGAGCGGGAAGGGCGCCAACAATGGCCATTTTGAAGGGGAACATCTAGTACAAGTTATCCTGACTAAAGTTGGTCTTCGACTGCCAAAGGCACTGGCGATGACGCCGTCTTGGGCTCCACGAGGACCTCCATCCTGCCGCTCTGCTGGTCTTGGTCTCATTGCACTGAAATGGCAACCTTTGCCTGATACCTCGGTACTCCACGCCTATGCTTGCCCCCTTTGCACCAAAGAGGAAACAAGGACACTGCGCAGGCCGGCGCCTGCCTGGCGCCCGCCTGGTCTCGATCGTCATTGCTTGCGTCACGAGCACCTCGCGAGGTATCCTCCCTTGATCTCTTCGCCTCCTTGTGAGCCTGCCTAACAAGGCCGTTCCTGAGGAAGTCGTGTGTCGTCTGCCCCACGAGGCTTGGTCCCTCGCGAGGGTCTTGAGTCTTGCGCTGATGAAGATGGGCCGTACTGGGCCACCACTCGAGCCACGCCGCAGGCCGCAAGCTGGCAAGTCTGGGGACCCCCGTTCCCAGAACGCCGACATGAATAATATGGTCCAATATATCAATATTTATTTCTCGATCATTTCGAGACTCCTCGTCATGTCCGTGATCTCATCCGGGACTCTTAACAAACTTCGATCATCAAAACACATAACTCATAATACAAATCGTCATCGAACATTAAGCGTGTGGACCCTACGGGTTCGAGAACTATGTAGACATGACCGAGACACATCTCCGGTCAATAACCAATAGCGGAACCCAGATGCTCATATTGGCTCCTACATATTCTACGAAGATCTTTATCGGTCAAACCGCATAACAACATACGTTGTTCCCTTTGTCATCGTATGTTACTTGCCCGAGATTCGATCGTCGGTATCATCGTACCTAGCTCAATCTCGTTACCGGCAAGTCTCTTTACTTATTCCATAATACTTCATCCCGTAACTAACTCATTAGTCACATTGCTTGCAAGGCTTATTATGATGAGCATTACCGAGAGGGCCCAGAGATACCTCTCTGAAACACGGAGTGACAAATCCTAATCTCGATCTATGCCAACCCAACAAGTACCTTTAGAGACACCTGTAGAGCATCTTTATAATCACACATTTACTTGTGACGTTTGATAGCACACAAAGTGTTCCTCCGGTATTTGGGAGTTGCATAATCTCATAGTGTGAGGAACATGTATAAGTCATGAAGAAAGCAGTAGCAATGAAACTTTAACAATCCTAATGTTAAGCTAACGAATGTGTCTTGTCCATCACATCATTCTCCTAATGGTGTGATGCCATTCATCAAATGACAACACATGTCTATGGTCAGGAAACATAACCATCTTTGATAGTAAAGTAGAGGCATACTAGGGACACTCTATTTTGTTTATGTATTCACACATGTACTAAGTTTCTGATTAATACAATTCTAGCATGAATAATAAACATTTTTTATGATATAAGGAAATAAATAATAACTTTATTCTTGCCTCTAGGGCATATTTCCTTCAATTCTAGCATGAATAATAAACATTTATCATGAAATAAGGAAATAAATAATAACGTTAGTATTGCCTCTAGGGCATATTTCTTAAGTAACCTCTCGGTACTCCGATAAACACCCGAAACACTCCGGAACCATTCTGGTGTCCGAATACTATCGTCCAATATATCTTTACCTCTCGACCATTTCGAGACTCCTCGTCATGTCCTTGATCTCATCCGAGACTACAAACAATCTTCGGTCACCAAAACACATAACTCATAATACAAATCGTCATCGAACGTTAAGCATGCGGACCCTGCGGGTTCGAGAACTATGTAGACATGACCGAGACACCTGTCTGGTTAATAACCAATAGCGTAACCTGGATGCCCATATTTGTTCCCTCATATTCTACAAAGATCTTTATCGGTCGAACCGTTATGGCAACATATGTTATTCCCTTTGTCATCGATATGTTACTTACCCGCGATTCAATCGTCGGTATCCACATACCTAGTTCAATCTCATTACTGGCAAGTCTCTTTACTCATTCTGTAATGCATCATCCCACAACTAACTCATTAGTCACATTGCTTGCAAGGCTTATCATGATGTGCATTACCGAGAGGGCCCAGAGATACCTCTCTGATACTCGGAGTGACAAATCCTAATCTCGATCTATGCCAACCCAACAAAACACTTTCGGAGATACCTGTAGAGCATCTTTATAATCACCCATTTACGTTGTGACGTTTGATAGCACACAAGGTATTCCTCCGTATTCGGGAGTTGCATAATCTCATAGTTAAAGGAAGATGTATAAGTCATGAAGAAAGCAATAGCAATAAAACTTAACGATCATTATGCTAACACTGGTGCGCGTCGGTGCTATGCAAACAGTTTTTAACCCCTTTCCGCGATGGTATTTGGAACCGTCGCCTAGTGAGTGTGGGCGATTGGGGTGTCCTTCCCACACAACCCAGAAACTGTCGGGGATAGGGCCCCTATATTACTCCTACTCGTTTCTGCTTGCATTGCTATCGCAGTCGGTATTCTGTGGTGCTACGTTTATGTTGCGCAGCCCGTAACAAACGGTTCACTATTATAGAACATGTATGATGCGTGGCCCATCACAAACGGTTCACTATTAAGAAGATTAGCTAATCGTCGTACGAGTGTCGGATAGGATTACGAAACGTCGGACCATCGTAACATCATCGTACACGACAACTATCACACACGCTATTCTGTGGTGGAACGTTTATGATGCATACTTCATCAGAAACAGTTCATGGCTGTGGATCGTGTACAATAAGGCAACTAACACAAATGTTTAGTTTGCCCGCACCGTTTGTGATATCGTCTGACATCGCACCCACTTTGCAAACGGCAATTGTGTGCATGCTTGCACACGTTTCCTCTCTGCGACCCATCTCGGATTAGGGCGCATATCGTAAACGTTTGTGTTTTACTAACCGTGTGTGCCGTAACAACCTAGAGAGCGTAATTTCACCATAATTTAATTACTGCTTTTTCAAATTGCACCAGATTTGGATTTGAATTTGAATTTGAATGTATGCTACAACTTTATTCATATCCATCAGGTTCAAACAACCAATGCACTATTCGATTCATAGGTACATATGTTCAAGAATTACATAAGAACCAAATAAAGAATGATGAACCATAGTTGTATACTTGTACTATTAAAGACGGTAAAGAAAGAGGTGAAATATATTCTGGTTGCTGAACAAGGTGAAGCGGAATGCCCATATTGTGCCCTCCTCCATGCAGAAGGCACGCACGACTCTAGTCCAACCCCCTGTGATGGCTGACCGCCCATCCTTCACGGTCTTCATGAAAACATCTAGATAATCATCGTGTTCTGGTAGAAATACTTTAACCTTTGCATGCCCACCAATCATGTAGTTTGAGAGGTAATCTTGAGTAAACTGCTTTGGCAACCACTGCAAAGGAAAAAGATTCAGACATTGTCATCTAACACAACTCATTATGGGCAGTAAACAGAAGGCTGCAGAGTTCTTACTTACCATCCTGCATTTCGTTGTTGTCCTGGATAAAGTGTAAACAAATAGTTTAATTGCCATCTCTGGACCCATTTTATTAACAATCTTTATCAGCTTCCTCACTTGATGCTGGTTCATCGATATCTCATTGCCCCATACGCAAAGAGGGTCGAAGCACGGATCTTTACCAATGACATATGTACCTAAAAGCACCAATTAATAATAGAAGCTAAACAACAATTGCACAATGATGTAGTACAACACTCTATTATAATATGTCTATATACATCCGTATGTGGTAGTCCATTTGAAATCTCTAAGAAGACAAATATTTAGGAATAGAGGGAGTGTCTTATAACATCCAATATACTCACATATTTAGAGAAATTAACATATTATATTATGGGCCAGAAGGAGTTTAGTGCATTCTTACAAATTATCGGCTGATTAACTGCTGCTATATCCATGGGTTACAGTTAGTTTGAGCTAGTTCGGGATCAAATAGCCCTAAAGTATATCTAAACATGAGGGCTAGTTTGAGATAGTTGCATCTATAACCCACCCAAAAAAACTATCCAACCCAAGAGGTGCTAATTGGAGCTAGTTCTCCTAGTGCATTTATTATCAATCTAACCATGCTATCCAAACAACTCTTTGGATGGAGTTAGTTCGGGGTTAGTCATGAACTAGAAACTAACTCTAACCTCTAGCTAAGTTGAGTATCCAAACAAGGTTGTGTTGTTGTTGCTGCTGCTCTTCTACGTATATCTAGACATCATTAGAACATTAATGTAACACTCTTCCTTGTTGCTATGTAGCATAGGATTGCATATTTAGACATTTAGTACAGTGCATGTTGCTATGTAGCCTCAGATATATTACATATGGCCCTAGTTAACCTAACAATGAATGGGTTGTAGATATATTCAGTTAAAAGTCCGATTCACCGATTAGTCCCTTATCAGCCGCCGGCCTATATCGTACCATCTACCGATATCCTGAACAGTGAGCAGATATAAGCCATATGATGAAACTAACCTCGATGGAAAACAACAGTCGTTCCCAAAATTGTCTTGTGTAGGTACATCGAGAAGCATGTTAAGCACAACATGCTAAACATCAACCAAAATTATCCATGGCAGAAAAAATAATCCCCAAAAGGTGGCTTCAGTGTGCAGGTTTAAGCACGCTAGTAAAGCAAAACAAGTGGAAAGGTGTGCTAACTGCAACAGGCCTAACATTTAACAACAAGCAAACATAGTCATTCAAACTGGTATTGTGACGGTCTAAGTACACCGGTTATTGTTAATAAAAATGGAAAGGCGTGTTAACTACAAGATGCAGCAACCAAATGTAGTCATTCATAGTGGTATTGTTGAAACTGTTACTGATGAAATTGAATATAGAACATCACGTTGTGAATAACTGGAATAAACAAGGCATACTACGAACAACCAAAGATAGCATTTGAAACTGGACATATGCTAACTACAAAGAACCAAACAATCATAAAACTTTAAAAGAGGCATATGCTAGCTATACCAGGCTTAACAGCAAGCAAATATATGCATTCTATCGGTATGTTTAAAACCGGATTGATGAAATGTACTGCACAGTAAATAATTTCACATATAGAGCATCACATTGTGAACAACTGAAATAAACAAGGCATACTGCAAACAACCAGATATAGCAATTAAAACTGGACATATTCTCACTACACTACAAAAGGGACTCGACAAAACAAATCATGGGTTTCCCCCTGTGAAGAGGTATGACAAAACAAATCATGGGTTTCCTCACTTGTCACAGATGGGCTCGTTCCCGTGGTAAGAGCACGGACCCCGGATGCGCTCCATGTTGTCGCAGATGGGCTCCTTCCCCTTGGAAGAGCACGGCTGTAGGGTGCCCTCCCCGATGTCACAGACGGGCGCTTTCCCCTTGGAAGAGCATATGGGCTCTTTCCCCTTGGAAGAGCCAGAGAGGGTGCCCTCCTCATGGTCGTTGCCGATGAGGTCTGACTTGGAAGCTGTGGATCCCAAGCTAGCGTCGCAGAACGTGTCCTTTAGAAATGACAAAAGGGGCTCGATGGCGACGTAGAACGGCAAATTGTTGATAGCAAGCCAGAGGAGATCAGCGGCGGGGCCATGGATGAGATCGACGGCGGTTGAACCCGAGGGGTTGGGGGTGGGCCACTTAACCTGTGACATAGCCCACCTTAGGTCATCGCTGTCGATGACCTCGATGTCGTAGCCGGCGGCCGAGACATGCCCACATACTCTAGCCCGCTGCTTGAGTTCCTACCACCAGTAAAGGTCATCAGCTGCCCCGACGATGTCAGCGAATAGATCGCTATACACCTCTTTTGGGCCAGTCGCTCCTCGAGCTCCATTGGAAGCATAGTCGGGCTTAGGCTGCGGCGCTCTAGAGTGGGGGATGGGGATCTGTGGGAAAGGGGGCATTTGGCAGGCATCATCTAAGAAACTCAGGGTGGCCTGGGTATGGAGATCGGTGGGTAAGCTGCACGGGCGAACTGGCAGATGTTGACAATGGAGGCCTTGCAGCGGCAGTGGCGGCGGGGACCTTGCTAGGGTTTCGAGCGAGGGAGGGCGTGTGTGTGCATGCGCGCGCACGCCCGAGGAGGTTTTGGTGTGTGTGTGTGTGTGTGTGTGTGTGTGTGTGTGTGTGTATGTGTGTTGTGTGTGTAGGGGCGCGCGGGGTGTTTGAGGAAATGACGTGGGTACTGAAAATTTTACTACGCGGGAGTCAAACGCGGGAGTGAAATGCCGAGATATTGAAAATTTTGATGATACTGCATCGCACACGGTCCGGAGAAAACAACTGTGTGATATGAAACAGAAAAACCCTCGAGGCGGGCAGATATTTTTGAGAGGGGGAGCCTCGTGGAGCCCAATGTACTGCCCGGATGTGTGCGTGACAGGGGCACCGGCGTGGCACATGGTTAGTTTGAGTGAACCGTCTGTTGCGTCATCCGACTTGTCTAATGTTCATAAGTTTGGCGAAAAATGACACGGGAGAGGGTGAGAACACGAACACACTTGCATATGGACCAAATTTATGTATCAAAAGGGTGGTTTGATTTTCAAATACCAAATGCAACTTCGATGTGACACCTCTCTCTCAAAGCGCATGGTATTTCTTGCCCCCACTCCCCCTCGTGTCGGCACGAAGGAATCCTAAGCTATGAATGCATGCCCCCTCCCCCCGACCGAGGTTCACCTAGCAAAGTGCGAAGTAGCTAGCAGCCCCCCTCCTCCCTCGTATCGGCACGAAGGGAATCCTAAGCTATGAATGCATGCCCCCCAACCGAGGTCCATTCACCTAGCAAAGTGCGAAGTAGCTAGCAACCCCCCTCCCTCGTGTCGGCACGAAGGGAATCCTAAGCTATGAATGCATGCCCCCCAAACCGAGGTTCACCTTAGGAAAGTGCGAAGTAGCTAGCAGCCCTCCCTCCCTCGTGTCGGCACAAAGGGAATCCTAAGCTATGAATGCATGCCCCCCCAATCGAGGTTCACCCTAGCAAAGTGCGAAGTAGCTAGCAGCCCCCCTCCCTCATGTCGACACGAAGTGAATCCTAATTAAGCTATGAATGCATGCCCCCCAACCGAGGTTCACCTAGCAAAGTGCGAGTAGCTACCAGCCCTCCCTCCCTCATGTCGGCATGAAGGGAATCCTAAGCTATGAATGCATGCCCCCTCCCCCCAAACCGAGGTTGACCTAGCAAAGTGCGAAGTAGCCAGTAGCCCCCCTCGTGTCGGCACAAAGGGAATCCTAAGCTATGAATGCATGCCCCCTCCCCCCCCCCAACCGAGGTTCACCTAGCAAAGTGCGAAGTAGCTAGCATCCCCCTTGTGTCGCCACGAAGGGAATTCCCTTCCTAAGCTATGAATGCATGCCCCCCCAACCGAGGTTCACCTAGCAAAGTGTGAAGTAGCACCCCCCCACCCACCCACACACAATTTCAGTTGGCGGTCCAGAGAGGCATATCTCACCAAGATGGATCATAAAACGGAACAAGAATAATCCACCTTGGTCGTACAACCTCTCTCTTGTTTTTGGTCAAAGTGATGGCCGTCCATGCGACCCCGGAGATGGGCTAGCTCGCCAATAATCACGCAAGTAGGTAGTCCTCGAAGACAACCACTGCATGCGTGTGGCCCAAACATATGTATGGAGAGGTGTGTTTTTGAGTAACAATGGAACAACTTTGATGTGGCACCGTGATTTCGAACTAGAAATCCCCACACTGAGTGAGGGTTAGGTTGACGATGCATATGTATGTTATACCACACTTCAAGCCAACGACGGGGATTCATGCATGCATGTGTGCATAGTATATGCGCTCAAACTTAAGGTCCGAATCTCACCATGACCTATACTATGATAACACGAACCAAATGAAGAATCCGCCATGGTAACCTATCTTGTTGTTGGTCAAGGTGATCATGGATGTCCATGCGGGCCCACGAATATATAGGCTTGTCGCCGATAACCACGCGAGGGAGTGTAACGTTCGAAGGCAATCATTACATGCATATGTATGGAGGTGATGCGTGCATGCATGTTTGAATACACAACATTGATGTGGCGCGTGCGTTAAAAATCGTACACTAGCTCCCCACACAGAGCGAGATTGGTTCATGATGTGTCGTTGTACTAGCCACTTCGACTCGATGGGAGGGATTCATGCGTACACATGCATGTGTGTGTGCTCAAAATGTATCATGCATGTCATCCTAGAGCAAAAATAATGATCCCCTCCTAAGTCAAACTAACCTCTCTTGTTGTCAGGCAAAAAGTAGTGATGGACCAAGCAGGCCCACAAATGGAAAGCATCAATATCGCTGATAACCGCTTAAGTGGGTCCGAGAGGACAACCACCACCGCTTTGCATGTGGGCCAAACATATATATGTTGAACACCCAAAATGCACAACTTTGATGTGCCACATGCCTCAAAAACCGTAAACCATGCACCCACACAGAGCGAGGTTCATCAAGCGTACTACATATGATGGTCCCCTTCCCCCCTCTTCACCGCATACTATATGCTCCTGCCGTAAATATATGTACAATCCAAAAGAATCCTCATCGATGGTGAAATTAATTAACCTCTCCCGATGTAGGTCAAAGTGATGCATGCATGCATCGACGAGGGCCTCGTGGGCCCATAGATGGAAGCGTCACAGGTGAGTGTCCTAGCTAGGATATGCATGTGGCCCAAAAAGGTGTTGTGTGATGTTTGAATAGCCAATTTCACAATTTTGATGTGGCACGTGCCTCGGAACCCAAAAAGTCCCGACACCGAGTGAGTGTACTTGTTCACGGATGCGTACATATAATATATATGCTAGTCCCCTCCCACCTCTTCGACGCATACTATATACCACCATAACACAAATAAAAAAGATTCTAACTTGCTAGTCAAATTAACCTCACTACCGGTTGTTCGTAAAAGTGATGGACGACGACCTCGTGGGCGCACAGAAAGCATCACACGCGAGTATCGAGTGTCGTGTAGGAAAACCATCGACTGCATGTGTCCAAAACATGTATGTATGAAAGGGTTGTGTAATGTTTTAAATAACGATTCCATGACTCTGATCTGGCACCGTCCTGCCTAACAAAACGGCCAAACCCACACGGTGGATCACAACTAGTAGTGTACTGCGAGCCACCTGCCACCCCCAGACACACACATCCCCACACACACCACGAATCCACCGCAACTACAACGCATGTTAAATTAATTATCCCGCGTTGAACATATATGTTACCAAAGGAGGAACATTTTAATTTCAAAAAAATCACAGAGATCATTAAGACGTTTTAGTACATTAATTGATTGATTTTCTACGGGTATAGTGTGCAAAAATCAAATTTGAGCTACATGCACACATGACAGTGCACCTAAATGGATTGCAAAAACACACGTGTCTCACTGGGTGCATGTTTACTCCCCGTGCAACAAATTTCAAACATTGAGAATCTTGATTTTTAAATTCTAGTACATCCAAAACTTATTTGAAGTTCATGAAACTTATCGTGTTGTCATATGGACACCAATACAAAGTGGCATCGTACTTTTTTTGTCAAATTTGAGACCAGTTTTGATATAATCTTTATCTAATTACAGATGGGAGATTTAATAATTGGGAACCAATATCCCAAATGGATTATTTATTCGAACTGTGAGCGTTAGACCAACAATGGATACGTGCCATGCTTCAGTTAAGCAATAAAGCGGCAGCAGTAATCATCCAAATAGAAAAACAATATACATGCCACCGCATGACCCGTGTGTCATGCGAGCAGACGTGAGTTGATGGGACGGATGCGAGCAGTCCGTCGTGTAGGCAGACAAGGAGGCGTGTGTGCAGGTGTGTGAATTGACGGAGGCGTGCTTGCTGCGCAGTGTCATCGGGAGGCATGCGAGTAGCTGTGTGAAACTTTGGTAGGCATGCCAGCAGTACGGTGCGCAGGCTCACCGGGAGGCAAGCCATCTGTTTGACCGCCGCCCGCCTCTCTCCCACAACTCCCACTACTCCATATTAATAGTGCGCCCGAGCGGCCGCACCCCCATCCTCACCACACACACACACCATCCTCTCTCTCCGCTTGCATCCTCAACGCCGCTCTCAGTCCTCAAAGCCGTCAGTGTATGAGGATGCTGCCTAAGCGCCCCATCGGAGTGAGTGGCAACGCCAGGGTTGCTAAAGCACCGGAGCACGGCATGGAGATGGAGACAGAGGTTGCGTTCACCGCCAGTGAGTTATCGCTGCACCCTGACGTCGTCGACTGTGTCGAGCTTCCATAGCCGGAGGCGGAGTTCCACACCGACTCTGATGACCACTCCGTCGACGACTCCGACGACCACTCCGGTGACGACTCCGACGATGACAGACAGCTGATTAGTCATGTATACCCATTTATGTGTCAAATACATCATAGGGTTTCTCTGGTTACTCCTACCTCCCCCTTTTTGGAATAGAAATCCTATGGTTTGTTCTCCCAATCCATGAAATCTGAGTAAGTTTTGTTAGATCCGTGTAGTGTATTGATTGTTTGAATGGTACAAGTGATAAGTGATTAGTTGTTTCATCTGTGCAAATGATTTCTGCTAGTAATCCGACTAGGGTTAGTGTTCGTGCTAATAATTCCTAGCGAGGACTTGACAATTGATTTTGGATGACCTACATATGTTTGTGCCATTATTTTCTTCAAGATTGGTCTGTACATACTATGCTTAAAAATGGAACCATAATATCTGGATATGTATAAATAAATAGCCATAAATTCCTAATCCTACTTCACGGCATGTAATCATTGATTTGATGCCAAATTTGTTTTATTATTTATATAGGTGTTGTCTAACGATGTGGACAGCAAGGATGAAGATGGCCAGAGGAGGTACAAGAGGCAAATCATGAGGGAGCTTTATGCGGGAATGCATAACAGGCGTATTAGGACCTGGAACGGCGGCTATCGATGCCCATTTTGCAACCAGAAGCTTCATGACGCGTATCTAAGTGTTCTGGCGCATGCAAGAGGACGGGCCGTTGGCTCCTTCAAGCAGAAGTATTCTCATAGGTTGGCGCACGACGTGTACGCCGAGTACCTGGAGAAGCTTCAGGATCGCGCCGGCATGTGAGATGAGATGTGGGATGGATCGAACTATGTACGCTTGAGTATGCTTAATGAAGGTTGAACTATGCTTATGTACGTGTACGCTTATTATCTATGTCTGAGTATGTTAAATATTTGGTCAAAATTTGGTAAAAATTACAAAGGGGGACCAATGAACTAGGACGGAGGTAGTACGTCAATCACACACGGTTTCCAAAATTGGAACCGTGTGCAATGACTTTCATTTTGCCTATTGCATCAATCACACACAATTTGCTCTAGCAAACCGGCGCCCCCAAAACTCTTTGCAAAAAAGGAAACCCTCACCATCCCCATGTCACAAAAACCCTCACCCCGCCCGCCACCCCCTCTGGTACGTCCCCATTCACACCTGCACAAGCTCCTCTGCGTCTATGCCATGGTACCACCTATCGCGGTGGTAAACACCTAGCTTGAAGCTTGCCGCCGCCCTAGGCTGCCGGCAAAGCCCACCGCATTTCGCCACTTCCGCTTGCCGCCGCCTATCGCCGTCGACTTTCTCTACACTGCTCGCGGTCGACCCAGCTCTGCTCGGTAGGAGAATCTGCCGTACTGAGGGTTCTTTCTCATGGACGACAAGGTAACTAATTTAATGAGATATTATCACATCTCTTATCCTATTTCATCTTCCTCCTTTAAACACCCGACGGAAATCACCGTGAATTCATTTTTATTTGAGCTGATTTGAGGGTTTTATTTCATTCATAGAATGTACAGTGCGCCGACACTTCAAGACTTTGCGACCTCCAGCAGATCCATCTCACCATACCAGATAACTTGACGACGCGCGCGGTATGTTCAATCTCACCCTAAATCGGTTGGCATGGCCTACTTTCCTGAACATATTCTAAATATTGCTACATTTGGACAAAAGGTGACACATGCACCATATACGTCAAAGGGGATTTTCCCCTCTTCTTTCTATATTAGGCAAATTAATGATGTATTGTTCTTTCGATTACTCTCATATTTCCATGAAATCATGTTTACCCTATTTGTTTAATTATAGATTTTTGTCCTTCGATTTCAACTGTTGTACAGTTCTTTCAATTTGGGCCCATATTTGCATCTTACCATATTTTCTTTAACAATCCTACCATTTTCTGTAGCACATCCCTTGCTATGCAACAGATTATGTAGTGCACAATTTTTTCCTTTACATAGATCAAGGCTGCACGGATGTCATACTGCACACGAACCATGGATTTACAATCATTGCTACTGTAAGACTTCATGAACGTGGTGACTCCTATTTTGGCACTGGCTTTCGGAAAGAAATTTGTAAGTTTTATGTACTGAAAGTTGGCACTAAAATTGCACTGCACATAAAAGGGCCTGGTCATGAGATATATGCTAACTTCCCCGACAAAATCATCCGCCCAGACTTTGTTCGAAGTAGGTTTTCTTTTCAACTATCTACATGTTGACTTACAACAATGTCAAATGAATTGTGCAGTATTTAAGCAACCAATTGTTATTCCCTTTTCTTACTATATTCCTACCTAATAACTTCTAGTTACTAATACACTTCTCTATTGCCCTGTTTTAACAAAATATTCCATGTACTCCCATTTCTATCAGAAACCGCCGCTGGCAAGAGACTCCGGAGGTGGAGAACGGGGCTGCCAACAAGCAGAGGCGGGGCGATCTAGAACCGCAAGCGACTCCAACAGGCCTAGACTTCATCAGCAGCCTCCCCGATGATATGTTGAGAGTCATCATCTCCCTCCTCCCAA
Organism: Triticum aestivum; assembly: GCF_018294505.1. Taxonomy (NCBI): domain Eukaryota; kingdom Viridiplantae; phylum Streptophyta; class Magnoliopsida; order Poales; family Poaceae; genus Triticum; species Triticum aestivum. Next base: position 281,631,936 of record NC_057807.1, read on the forward strand.
TCAAATATGGGGCACGGACAACCGTCCTTTCCCGACGGTGGCGCCCCCTATGGAACTCCAGCCCTCTCGACCTCATCGACACCCACGAGCTCTGCCATGGCTATCGCAAAAGCTTGGATGCGTTCTCCAAGATCCTCTACAGTCACCTCGGCCCAACCAAAGGCCTTAGAATGCGCAAGTTCCATTCCAACAGCAAGGACCGAGCCAAGCTTGACGACTGGTTCCGATCCCCCGCCCTAGATGAGCTCGAGGAGCTCACTTTTGATGATGGGCATATGCCGTCGCTGCCAACGTCCGCACTCCGCCTCGCGCCCATGTTGTGCGTCACCAAGTTCAGGAACTACCATCCCCCCTTATGACGCGCCCGCTCTTATTCTACCATGACCGAAGCACCTTGAGCTTGTTGCCATCTGCCTCTCAAACGGTGACATGGAGCGCCTACTCCATGGCTGTACTGCACTCGAGTACCTTCGTCTTTAGGCGATCAATGGGTTGAGTACCTTCCACATCACCTCCATGACTCTCCGGACTATTTGTGTGTGTTGCTGGAGCGGCAGGAAGACATCACAATATGTGTACCATGGTATGGTCATTGAGGAACACCTGCACTTGAGAGATTACTTGTAGTTGATCAAGAAGGTCCAACAAGAATCAATTTCATTTCTACGCCGAAATTGACAGTGGTGGGCTACTCGTCTGACAAATACTTCAAACTTGTTATTGAATCCACACCCGTTCAGGTACAACAACCGCCTTCTACCTCTCCTTCTACAAATTAACAGTATTTCTAATTTTGAAGATGTTTGTTCATCTGTCATTCAGAAAATGATTCCGACAAGCTTGACTCCGAAACTGCGCACAGTGAAGGTCTTGGCACTAGAATCTATCGGCCCCAACCTGGAGCAAGTTATCAGTTTCCTGAGATGCTTTCCATGCCGGGAGAAGCTATATATCGAGGTGATGTTCCTTTCTTGTTAAATGTTAACCATAAGGGAGTTTAATTTGTGACACCTTTTTCCAAGTTTACAATGACAATGTACTACGATTTCTGAAGGATTCTTTTGGAGGATTTTAGTATATACATGTTCCACCCCCCCCCCATATTGGTTGCTTAATCCATATGGTTACAATCACTGTTCAAAAAATCTTCCGATTCAGCGATTAATCTTCTAATTTATCGCTAATCGGGGGTGACCAATAAGATTATGCCATATCTTCACTATTTATCTTCCGGACCGATTTATCGCTTTGACAAGCGATTTATAGGGAATCTACTGATAAATCAGACCTATTCATAGCACTATGTTTGCAAGAACTATGTTTATTTATGATTTGTGAACCTTGTTACGCAATATGTACTGTTGTCCTATTTTGTTTGTTATTATATGATGATTCAAAGGCTAGGAATCAAGGTAACACTTCATTCCAATATTATTTTGGTGTTGAATATAGCTTATTTTAGTGTTGGGAACCTGAGATTTGCAAACAATATCCGATTAATAGTCGACCGATAAAATCGATTAATCTGCCGATTTCCGATTAATCTCTAATCCCTAGCTGTCCGAGACAATAATGATAAGCGATATCCTCAACATTGGTTACAATCAATAAGCATTTCTCCTTTAGATTCATCTGTACTAGTTTTCTTAGGGAACTTTTCATCCACTCCAACCTCTTGTGAAGAAGGCTACATTTTTCTAGAATGTAATAAAATGCCCATGTTAATCATGTCAGATCAAAGATGGCATGTTAGTGCATTTTACAAATCTTGCAAACCAAATAAGCCTGTAGTAATGTTTAAAACTGCATGTACGCACTAACACGTTTTCTTCTTTTGCAGATAAGATTAGGCCCAGTAGTGGATAATGTGATACAATATAACAATCACGTCAAATGCCTAGATCTGCATCGCTCAGAAATTACTTTGAACTCCTACCGAGGGACCTTATCGGAGATTATATTCACCAGGTTCTTTGTTCTCAGAGCAAGGGTGCTGAAAGAAATCAGGTTTGCCCTACATTTATTTCGCAAAAATGAATGGTTTGCTGATCAACACCTGCGCCTGCGGCAAAATGGAGTAGGCTCCAAAAATGCTGAATTTCATTTTGGAACTTCAGATGACAGAGTAATCGGAAGTCATCGTGTCAACCCCATACATGACTTCTCAATGGCTGACCCCTTTGCAAAAATTGTGAGGTTCTGAAACCAAACTTAGAAGCGGTGATATTAGTTTGAACCTCTCTGATATCCATGTTCAGCGGATCAGCGCGAGCGTTTGCAGCTGATGAGCTGAATTTCATTTCTAATATCAGTTTGAACCTTGTAATCCTCGAATTTGAGCCATATAACTCTGGAATTTGAACCTTGTAACATTTCGAGCTTTTGTGGTACAATCGTTGAAATGGCATCATATGAGACTCGTATATTGCTAGCACTATTTTGACCTTAATATGCAATGGTATTAGATTTTATTAACCATTCTCAAATCAGTTTACCTTGTCGATCTCACAGCACACGATCTGTATAGCTAACTCGACTGCGATCTTCGACATTATTGCACACAGTTGGTTTCTTCCACCGTGTGCATTGTAGAGTGCAGAATTAATTATCGCACTTGATCGACTGTCCATCATCACCCTTCTGTGTAACTTTGACCTCATCACCCATGGGTAAACTTATGATCGAAGTTATTCCACACACTTCATTTTTACAAAGCTTTTTGCCAATAAACACCCATGATTTGTCCATCTTCTAGCCGACGTGGGGCCAAACTAGTCGGGCGGGGAAGTTTGCACGGTAAATACCGCGGTAGCGCGGGAACAGGTTCACCGCTGATACATTTGGTGCCTCTTTGAGCCCATGCGTGCGGTGCGGTGTTGTCAAGTGTGCACTAGAATCCTCCGCTATGAGCGTCGTGACAAGACATGACGATTATAGTCCGGCCGGCCCCCATTTATTACAGCGGCCATTTAACCCTTGTGTCTCTTCAACCTTTCGATCATGCCCCACCATTGCAAGAAGCACACCCACCACAAGAAATTCTTAGAGGGTATCCTGCGCGGCTCCAATGGCGCTCCGAGCGGCTGCCAACGACGAGCAGCCATGCATGCCGTGGTGGACACCCACAGAAGGTTCATGGACCTCTCAGTGGTGTACACCAATGACCCGGTCTGGGTGGAGCACTCCATCACATCATGGAGTTGTTGCTTGCCGCGGAGAAGTACAAGGTGGTTGGGTTCGACCTCGATTACACTTGCGCTCATGCCGGGTCTCGTCCCTAGGTCGTCGTCGCCCAAATGTGCGTGCACCACCACATCCTCGTCTACCACTACTGCCTAGCCACAAGGCCTTTCAAGCATTTCGCCAGGTTTGTCGACAGCCCCCACTACATGTTAGCTATGGTGGACATCACCAACGATGTAAAGGCGCTCGAGAATTTGGGCATCGCCTGCCAGAATCTTGTCGAGATCCAGGGCCAATACAAGATCTGGGCAGCAAGGAGCATGAGAAGGACTCACTAGTTCACCTCGCCGAGGCCATCACCGACCCCTACTACAGAGACATGAAAGATTCATGGTCTGGATGGAGAAACTCGACAAAGCTCACATCATGTACGCGGCCAAGGAGGAATACACAAGCTACGACATGTACAGGCGGATCGTTGACATGGGGAAGTGCCTCCTTCCCCAAAACGGCTAGGGATCCAGCCGGAAGCAGAGCAATGGCAAGTGTTGTTGCAACAATAAGTAGATGATTAGATCCTCATTTCTCCTACTTTAGTATGCATGTAATTGGTTACTTTGGTGTGTGGAAATGTTATGTGTGTAGTCACTTGTGTAATTGTATGCTTAATTTGGTTATGCAATGCTGTCTTTTTAAGTATATATGTTGATGCTCTGTAGACAGAGCGTAGATGTTGTGCGGACAAAGAAAATCACACCGCACAGGGACTAAACAATGGAACCCGTCGGTGATGTTTTTATCAATCACTCACAATTGTATACCAGCAATCATTTGCTCACAACACACACGGCTTGTTAGCAGTAATCATCTGTGTTGTCATCGGTCTTCGCACATGTTTCCGGTTACAGCCCTATTTTCCTCGTATCACACACATCTTGTTCATTTGAACCGTTTCTGTTCTCATGTCTCAACGCAAACAGTTCATCCGAGTGAACCGCATGCTGTATATCGCACACACCTTTGATCTGGCTGACCGTTTCTTTTGTGTTGCCTAATCACAAACAGTTCATCCGAGTGAACCATATGCTATACATCACACACACCTTCATCTGGTTGTCCGTTTCTTTTGTTCCTCCTCATCATAAACAGTTAACTGAGCTGAACCGTATACCCTGCAGCGCGCATGCAACTAAAATCTGAACTATGTTTGATGCATCCTCCATCGCAAATGTTTTGCACATTTTTTGATGGTTTTTTTACACCATCGTTTGCAATTATGGCATCGCACACAGTTTCATCAAAGGGTCTCTGATCGTAGTGTCGCGTTAGCAGCATCCTGTAGTAGTGTAAGCTAATGGATGGGTCTTGTCCATCACAACATTCTCCTAATGATGTGATCACGTTCATCAAATGACAACACATGTCTATGGTTAGGAAACTTAACCATCTTTGATTAACGAGCTTGTCTAGTAGAGGCTTTACTACGGACACTGTTTTTTCTATGTATCCACACATGTATCAAGTATCCGGTTAATACAATTCTAGCATGAATAATAGATATTTATCATGATATAAGGAAATATAAATAACAACTTTATTATTGCCTCTAGGGCATATTTCCTTCAGTGCCCCCCTCGGGGCACCCCCCAGGTGCTTCTCTGGCCCACTGGATGTCTTCTGGTCCATAAAAAATCCACAAAAAATTTCATGGTGTTTGGACTCCGTTTGACATTGATTTCCTACATTGCAAAAACAAGCAAAAAAACAGCAACTGGCACTAGGCACTGGGTCAACAGGTTAGTCCCAAAAAATGATATAAAGTTGCTATAAAATGATTGTAAAACATCCAAGAATGATAATATAACAGCATGAATACTTCATAAATTATAGATACGTTGGAGACGTATCAAGAACTTGATGTATGTCTTGCGATGGGATATCCGTGGTGACCATGGGATGTTCTGTTGATCCACTTGATGTATGTTTTGGTTATCAACTTGCGGATTCCCGTGGTGACATTGGGGTAATCTATGCATAGGGGTTGATGCACGTTTTCATATTCCTTTCTGCGGTAGAAATATCGGGATGCTCTTTGAGGTTCTTTGTGTTGGATTGAATATTATGAATCTGAATTTGTTTGATGCACATAGTATAATTGACCCACGGATACTTGAGGTGACATTGGAGTATCTAGGTGACATTAGGGTTGATTGATGTGTGTCATATGGTGTTATTTTACTACGAACTCTAGGGCTGTTTGTGACACTTATAGGAATAACTCAATGGATTGATCGGAAAGAATAACTTTGAGGTGGTTTCGTACCCTACAAGCAATTTCATCTTATGTTCTCCGTGATAGGAACTTTGGAGTGACTTTTTAGCACGTTGAGGGATTGCCATATGATCTAATTATATCATCATAGTTGAGAGAACTTGCACTAGTGAAATTATGAACTCTAGGCCTTGCTTTCAAGCATTGCAATACCATTTTCGCTCACTTTTGTTACTTGCTACCTTGCTGTTTTTATATTTTCAGATTACAAAAACCTATATGTACTATCCATATTACATTTGTACCACCATCTCTTCGCCGAATTAGTGCACCTATACAATTTACCATTGTATTGAGTGTGTTGGGGACACAAGAAACTCTTTGTTATTTGGCTGCAGGGTTGTTTTAGAGAGACCATCTTCATCCTACGCCTCCCCCAGATTGATAAACCTTAGGTCATACACTAGAGGGAAATTTGCTACTGTCCTACAAAACTCTGCGCTTGGAGGCCCAACACGAGCCTACAAGAAGGTTGCGTAGTAGACATCAAGCTCTTTTTTGGCGCCATTGCCGAGGAGGTTAGTGCTTGAAGGTATATCTTTAGATCTTGCAATCGAATCTTTTAGTTTCTTGTTTTATCACTAGTTTAGTCTATAAAAGAAAACTACAAAAAAATGTAATTGAGGTTGCCTCATATGCTTCATCTTTTTTGCATCTTTTGTGAAAATGATGGAAAGGAAAATTGTGCACAAGTGTTAGAAGAAGAAGTCTATAAAATGTTTGGCATAAAATCTTTGTATGATGAGCATGATTGCAATGTTGTTAGTATGAATTCTTTGAATATCCATGATGCTAATGATATGTAAAGCTACAAGCTTGGGGATGCTATGTTTGATGAATATGATATTTTTAGTCCCCCAAGTTTTGATGAGAATATTTATTATGATGAAAGCAGAGTGTCAACTTTAGGAAGTAATGATCCCACTATTTTGAAGGGTGTTGAGCCTTATTGTGATAATTATGAAAGTGGATTTGGAGAGGTCATGACTTTATTTAGTGATGAATCCACTATTTCGGAAGAGGTTCCAATTGATTATAAGAACAAAGCTACTATCTATGATGATTATTGTGATGACATGTATGCTATAAAGAATAATGATAACCATGAAACTTGTCATCTTGATTTTAATTTTCAATTGGATTATGCCTCACATGATAGTTATTTTGTTGAGTTTGCTCCCACTACTATTCATGAGAATAAATTTGCTTATGTGGAGAGTAGTAAAATTTCTATGCATGTAGATCATGAAAAGAATGCTTTATGTGGTGGTTATATTGTTGAATTCATTCATGATGCTACTGAAAAATTATTATGAGGGAGGAATATATGCTTGTAGGAATAGCAATAATATCAAGTTTCCTCTCTATGTTTTGAAAATCTTGAAGTTATGCTTGTTTTGCCTTCCTATGCTAGTTGATTCTTGATCCCATAAATTGTTTGCTCACAAAATCCCTATGCATAGGAAGTGGGTTAGACTTAAATGTGCTAGTCATATGCTTCATGATGCTCCCGTTATGTTTCAATTCTTATCTTTCATGTGAGCATCATTGAAATCATCATGCCTAGCTACAATGGCATTAAAGAAAAGCGCTTGTTGGGAGACAACCCAATATTTACCCCAACTTTTTTTGTGTGTTCACATGATTAAGATAATGTAGTAATCATGTTTTATAGATTTTGTTTCAATAAAGTGCCAAGTAAAGGCTTTGGGATAGTGTGGATGATAGTTGACTTGATTCTGTGCAAAAATATAAACTTTTGCGCTTAGTCCAGGAATTTTGAAAATTCACTGGAATATGCTTTTGATCTGAATATGCAAATTGCCTACGTTGTCCTAATTTTTCATATTTTTTGGAGTTACAAAGGTATGGAAAGTTTCCATATTACTACAGACTGTTCTGTTTTTGACAAATTCTGTTTTCATTGTGTTGTTTGCTTATTTTGATAAATCTATGAGTAGTACCGGAGGGTATGAACCATGGAGAAGTTGGAATACAATGGATATTACACCAATATAAATTATAATGAGTTCACAACAGTACCTAAGTGGTGATTTTCTTTATTATACTAATGGAGCTTACGAGTTTTCTGTTGAGTTTTGTGTTGTGAAGTTTTCAAGTTTTGGGTAAAGATTCGGTGGACTACGGAATAAGGAGTGGCAAGAGCCTAAGCATGGGGATGCCCAAGGCATCCCAAGGTAATATTCAAGGACAACCAAGCATAGAAGCTTGGGGATGCCCCGGATGGCATCCCCTCTTTCGTCTTTGTTCATCGGTAACTTTACTAGGAGCTATATTTTTATTCACCACATGATATGTGTTTTGCTTGGAGCGTAATTTTATTTTATTTTGTTTTACTTGCTGTTTGAATAATATCCCAAGATCTGAGATTCTTAAATGTTAGAGAGTCTTCACATAGTTGCACAACTATTCGACTACTCATTGATATTCACTTATATTTTTCGGAGTAGTTTGTCATTTGCTCTAGTGCTTCACTTATATCTTTTTAGAGCACGGTTGTGGTTTTATTTTGAAGAAATTGATGAACTCTCATGATTCACTTATATTATTTTGAGAGTCTTTCTAAACAACATGGTAATTTGCTTTGGTTATGAATTTAGTCCTAATATGATGGGTGTCGGTGTCAAAACCGGCGGATCTTGGGTAGGGGGTCCCGAACTGTGCGTCTAGGCGGATGGTAACAATAGACAAGGGACACGATGTTTTTACCCAGGTTCGGGCCCTCTCGATGGAGGTAAAACCCTACTCCTGCTTGATTGATATTGATGATATGGGTAGTACAAGAGTAGATCTACCACGAGATCAAGGAGGCTAAACCCTAGAAGCTAGCCTATGGTATGATTGTTGTTCGTCCTACGGACTAAAACCCTCCGGTTTATATAGACACTGGAGAGGGCTAGGGTTACACAGAGTCGGTTACAATGGTAGGAGATCTACATATCCGTATTGCCAAGCTTGCCTTCCACGCCAAGGAAAGTCCCATCCGGACACGGGACAAAGTCTTCAATCTTGTATCTTCATAGTCTTGGAGTCCGGCCAATGATGATAGTTCGGCTATCCGGACACCCCCTAGTCCAGGACTCCCTCAGTAGCCCCCGAACCAGGCTTCAATGACGACAAGTCCGGCGCGTATATTGTCTTCGGCATTGCAAGGCAGGTTCTCCTCCAAATTCTATGTGCTTGCCGAACAGTGTCCGGCTTCCTTATAAATGTTGCGCTCCTTGGCTTCCACGTCCAATAATGGCCCTCTTCCACGTGTCGCATGAATGCGAAAAGTCAGGGTATTTTTACGCCTTACCCCCTAGCTGCGCGAATAAGCTGCCTATAAGAGAGGCGACGATCTAGATCTGAATCACACCATCCTCCTTCCGCGAGTATTCATCGAAGCGCCTCTGACAAAAATCCACTCCATCATGGACAGTCGACGCGGCTCCTCCTCTCACGGCCCCAGCCCTCAGCCAGGAGATTGCGGGAGATGTTCAGTCCCGCATAGCGAGCTGGTGACGCTCCAAGCAGAGGGATATATTCCCCCAGCCTTTATGGTTTCGGTTCGAGCCGGACTGGCCACCAACAAGGGCGGAAAGCAGGCGGAGAGCATCCCCAATCTCTCCAAAGGAGAGCGGGTATGCTTCGTCCCTTATCTAATAAGGGGACTCGGATTTCCTATACATCCGTTTCTCCGGGGGCTCCTGGAGTTCTACGGGCTCCAGCTTCACCACCTTATGCATGCCTCCATCTTGCACATCGCGGGCTTTGTGGCCCTTTGCAAGCTGTTCTTGGGCATAGAGGCCCATTTTGCGCTATGGAAGAGATTGTTTTGCCTCGTACCCCGTTCTCATGAGGGGTCGATATATCAGGTGGGCGGAGCCGAAATATGGCACATCGCCGGGACCGGATATCTATCCGGAACCCCGAAGAAGGCGTCCGAAGACTGGCCTTCGGAATGGTTTTATATGGAGGACGCCCCGCTGCCGGACCCAGTTCGGATCGGCCTCCCGGAGTTCAGCAACGCCCCTCTAAAGAAATGTCTGAGTTGGCGCCCGCAGAGCCCTCAACGGGAGAATGAAGGGGACGTTCAATATCTGATGGGCCGAATAAGGTTATTGGCTCATTCCGGATTGACCATGATTGGAGTCATGGACACATGCATCATGCGGGGGGTGCAGCCGCTCCAATACAGGGGCCACCCCATGTGGGATTTCAATGGGGAGGATGACGCCACCCGCCATGGCCGCAAGGGGCCGGGATCGGTTGCCGATCTGGTGAAGATACTGTCCGGCTTGTACAAGGGGGAGAAGGAGGACTTCCTCCGCGCGAGTCCATTGAATGGATTTTCGATGAACAACCCTCGGAGCTGGGTAAGCGGACGCCTGTCTATCCGATCCATATTCCCAAAGTTAAGTGTCTCATTTTGTGATTTCGACGCAAGAGCTGCGCCGGACCGTAGAGGATATACACAGCCTGGCTCCACAACCAGAGGATCCGGAACGATCCCTTGATCCGGCCTCTGAAGAGGATCCGGACATAAAGGTGGAGCTGATCGATGGGGTGTTCCACCAACTTAGTATGGACAATGCTTTGGTCGCCATTATGGCCGACTACCCCGGTTTATCTCCGGCTTCCCAGGTAACTGTGACCGGAGTCCTAGTACCACGATTCATCCATGCTTATTTCTGACCACCGTATACTAATGGTACTCCGCAGGAGGTGCCTTTGAGGCGGGAAGCCGAACCTGTGGCAGCTGACCAACAAGGGTCAGCTCGGCCCAGCAGGCGGAAGAGGAGTGCGGCGCGAATCGAGACGTCGCTGCAACGGTATGACGCACCATCGTGTTTAAAGGAAAGATTCCGGGGAGGTATATTGACGCTCATGATTTTTCCAAGAGAAAGAGCGCTCGCCGGACTGTGTCCGGAGAGGTTGCCAATCGAGCCTCCGCCAGCCAGGCTCCAACGCCTGGTCCGGAGGGGGAGGCGAACACAAGGCGTGCGCCGGATAGTCCTCCAATGGAGGATGCCGACAGGCTGTCTACCACTAGGTCTGAGGTGGAGAGCGCCATGAATCATAGGCGCCACCGGACAGTTCTTCGTGACGCGTGTTTCTCCCCGGAGGCATTGAATGCCTTTAATGCGGGAGACGCGCATCTCCGTGTCGCTCGAGATGGTCTAACCAGAGCCACGGAGCAGTATGTGAAGGACATACGGGTGAGGAAATTTGACAGTTATATATGCCAGTAGCCTCCGAGACTTAAAATAGTTAGAATAACTGATTTAAGGATCATTTGTTATGCAGGGCCTTATAGAGAAGAATACCCACCTGTCCCAGGAGCTTCAGGAGTGCAAGGCCCAACTTGAGGCCGCACTAGCCGCCACAGGGGGAGCCACAGAGACCCCCTCTGGTAATACATACTTCAAAGGATAAGTAGGTTATGAAGTGCAGCGTGTGTATAAGTCTGACAATAATATTGCAGATGGCGCCGGACTAGATCCGGACAAGCAGCAGCTACTACGCCAGCTAAAGGCCGGCGAGAAGGTGCTGACAAGGGTGCGGCAGGAGAAAAATAACCTCCAAGATGCCAACACTCAGCTGGGCGAGGAACTAAAAGATGTTCGGGTCCGGCTGTCTTACTCCGTTAAGGAGAATCTGCGGCTCCGTCGCGGCATTTATAGGAAGTGCTTGAACGAACTTTTGAAAACAAGAGTTCGGCGAGGAAGTCGACTAACCAGAATATGTCTGTAGGTATGCTCATAGGTCGTCCTGCAGAGGAAATGCCCGGTTCAATGGGTGACCAACTTCCCGAGCTGTTGCAACTGCACGAGCGAGTTCGGCAGGTGATGAGCGGCATCGCCTAGGCCTTATGGCCGTCCGTCTCCCTACCCGAGGGTCTTGGAGGGCTTGTGGAGAAGCTTCAGGGAGCACGGCGGCGCTTTCGTCTGTGGAAGATATTGGCCTGCCGTCAAGGCGCTAGGGAGGCCTGGGCCATGGTGAAGACACCATATGCGAAGGCTGACCCCAACCACATGGCCGAGGTCGGACCTGTAGGGCCCGATGGGAAGGAGATCCCTGTGAGCTTAGTGTACGACCAAGTAGAGTTGGCCGCAAAGTATTCCCAGCGGGACTGTAAACTAGACAGTTTGTTAGATGGCATCAAAGAGGAATACCATCAGTCAGCTTGACTATGTAATTTGAAATGACATGAAAAATGCCTTCTAGCCGGATTGTAGATCGTTTGTTGTTGCGCACCTTTTCGCTTCAACCTCGGGACCCGACAGTCCGGAGTGTGTCCGAATACCCGTACGGTTATATAAAAACCGGGGCATGCATGGAGACCAGGCGTAGGGGTCATTAGTGCTTTATCAGACAAGTGCCCAACTAGTTATGTTATATTACATGGTTAGTAAGAAACATCTTCCAGGGAGAATAGTTCCATTAGGGGTTCCTTTCCCTGGGAGACATTCCCTAAAGTGCATGCCCGGACTGCGAAAAAAGCAGGAAAGCATCTGGGGGCAGATAAATAAATAGGTAAGAAATCATCTTTCAATTCACCGACCGAATATTCCCTTAAGAACGCTAGCTTTCGGCTTCACCCAGTCTGAGGTACACATCCGCCTGACCCGGCAGTAACAATCGCAGAGGTGCTCCCTTTACCGCCTAGCCGAACAATCAGGAACGTAGGGGTAAGCACAGGAGCCAGGCAACCCAGCATGACCAAAACTTAAGTCATATCGATGCACATAATGGTGAACAAAAGGTACATGCGGAAGTGTGACACATGTGTTGGGTATGGGACCCTTATAAATAAGCTTCTGTTAAAGAAGCCCCCAGGTATAATGAGTGCGGATAGCACGTCAAGTGTGTGCGAACAAAGTGTAGACGAGCCACCGAAGGCCCGTGAAAGAGGGAAAAAAGGAGGAAGAAGAGAGGGGCAAATAAAAGACAGTTAAAGTATAAAATATAGACGGGGGAGGGAGACAAACTCAGAGTCCGGCGACGTTCCATGGATTTGGCTCGAGTCGGTTATCCAATGCATTTCGCAGACGGTACGCTCCGCTGGTCAGGACCTGGTCGATGATGAAGGGACCTTCCCACTTGGGCTTGAGCTTGTCCTTTTTCTTGTCCGGTAGGCGTAGAACTAGTTTGCCAACATTGTAAGTTTTGGCCCGTACTTCTCTGCTTTGATATCTTCGAGCCTACTGTTGGTAAAATGCGGAACGGGCTTTTGCCACGTCGCGCTCCTCTTCTAAGGCGTCCAAACTGTCATGCCGATCCAGCTCGGCTTCTCTTTCTTCGTACATGCGCACGCGAGGTGAGTCATGAATTATGTTGCAGGGTAGAACTGCCTCTGCGCCGTATACCATGAAAAATGGTGTGAATCCGGTAGTGCAGTTTGGCGTGGTCCGCAGCCCCCAGAGTACGAAGTCGAGCTCCTCTACCCAGTGTGTGTTAGATTCCTTAAGGGACCGCACTAGTCTGGGTTTGATGCCGCTCATGATTAGACCATTTGCTCGTTCGACTTGACCGTTAGTTTGAGGATGATAGACTGAAGCGTAGTCGAGCTTGATGCCCATATTTTTGCACCAGAGTTTAACCTCGTCGGCCGTAAAATTCGTGCTGTTATCAGTGATGATGCTGTGGGGGACACCGTAACGGTGTACTACCCCAGATATGAAGTCTATCACAGGTCCGGATTCGGCCGTTTTAACTGGCTTGGCCTCTATCCATTTGGTGAATTTGTCCACCATGACCAATAGGTATTTTTGCTTGTGGGTTCCCCCTTTAAGGGGTCCAACCATGTCAAGCCCCCAGACCGCGAACGGCCAGGTGATGGGTATAGTTTTGAGGGCGGTGGGTGGCATGTGGCTTTGATTAGCAAAGAGCTGGCAACCGACGCATCGTTGGACTAAGTCCTGAGCGTCTACCCGGGCCGTCGGCCAATAAAATCCTGTACGAAAGGCCTTGCCTACGAGGGCCCGGGCTGCGGCATGGTGCCAGCCGAGTCCGGCTTGAATTTCAGCCAGAAGATTTCGCCCTTCCTCTTCGGAGATGCACCTTTGAAGGACTCCGGTTGTGCTTTTCTTATAAAGCTCTCCCTCATGAACCTTGTAGGCTTTAGATCGCCGTACTATGCAGCGGGCCTCGTTTTGGTCTTCGGGAAGTTCCTGCCTGATTAGGTAGGCTAGGAATGGTTCCATCCACGAGGCAATGACTGCCATTATTTCGTGGGCTGAAGGTGTTATTTCATTGGCAGAGCCATCGATTGTGTCAGAGTGTTCGGTGTTGGGCGGTGCGGTTGGTTCCGGGTTGTTGTTTCCGGACTCCCCTTCCCATAATACGGATGGCTTGAAAAGCCGCTCCAGGAAGATGTTGGGAGGGATGGCGTGGCGCTTTGCACCGATGCGTGCCAACTCGTCGGCCGCCTGGTTATTATCCCGGGCCACATGGTGGAATTCGAGTCCTTCGAACCGAGCTGACATTTTTAAGACGGCGTTACGGTAAGCTGCCATTTTCGGATCCTTGGCGTCAAAGTCTCCATTTATTTGGGATATTGCGAGGTTTGAATCCCCGCGGACCTCTAGGCGTTGAATGCCCATGGAGATTGCCATCCGGAGACCGTGCAGAAGGGCCTCATATTCGACTGCATTGTTGGAGTCCGTGTACATTATCTGGAGTATGTATTGGACTATGTCTCCGGTTGGGGACGTCAGGACGATGCCAGCCCCTAGGCCGGCCAACATTTTGGAGCCGTCGAAGTGCATGATCCAATTGGAGTATGCGTCGTACTCTTTAGGGAGTTCGGCTTCGGTCCATTCAGCGATGAAGTCGGCCAAAACTTGCGACTTTATAGCTCGCCGTGGTTTGTAGGTTATGTCGAATGGTAGGATCTCAATGGCCCATTTTGCAATCTTGCCCGTCGCGTCGCGGTTGTTTATAATGTCATTAAGAGGTACTTCGGAGGCTACTATTATCGAACGCTCTTGAAAGTAGTGTCGCAGCTTCCGCGATGCCATAAACACCGCGTACGCTATCTTTTGATAATGTGGATACCGGGACTTGCATGGAGTTAGGACAGTGGATACGTAGTACACTGGTTTTTGAAGAGGGAATTTGTGCCCTTCTGTTTCTCGTTCGACGACGAGCACCGCACTTACAACTTGATGTGTTGCCGCGATATATAATAACATTGGTTCGCCCAAGTTGGGCGCGGCTAGGACCGGATTTGTTGCCAATATGGCCTTTATTCCTTCGAGTCCGGCCGTGGCGGCATCCGTCCACTCGAAGTGTTCGGTGCACCAGAGGAGGCGATAAAGGGGTAATGCCTTTTCTCCCAAGCGGGAGATGAAGCGTCTTAGAGCCGCCACGCATCCAGTCAATTTTTGTATTTGCTTGAGGTCTTTTGGGATATCCAATTGTGATAGAGCTCGGATCTTGGCTGGGTTTGCTTCAATTCCTCTACCGGATACAATGAAGCCCAAGAGCTTTCCGGCTGGTACGCCGAAAACGCATTTTTCCGGGTTGAGCTTAATGTCATATGCTCGGAGGTTGTCAAATGTGAGCCTCAAATCGTCTATTAGAGTTTCGACATGTTTGGACTTGACGACCACATCGTTTACGTATGCCTCCACTGTTTTGCCGATCTGGGTTGCCAGACATGTCTGAATCATGCGCTGATATGTTGCGCCGGCGTTTTTGAGCCCGAAGGGCATTGTGTTGAAGCAGAATGGTCCGTATGGAGTGATGAATGCCGTTGCGGCTTGGTCTGTCTCTGCCATCTTGATTTGATGGTAGCCGGAGTATGCGTCGAGGAAGCACAATGATTCGTGCCCTGCGGTAGCATCGATAATTTGATCGATGCGGGGAAGGGGGAAAGGATCCTTTGGACAAGCCTTGTTAAGGTCCTTGAAATCGACGCACAAGCGCCAGGATTTGTCCTTCTTTGGTACCATTACCAGGTTTGCTAGCTAGTCTGGATGTTTTATGTCTCTGATGAATCCGACTTCTAATAGTTTGGCTAGCTCCTCTCCCATTGCCTGTCTTTTGGGTTCGGAAAATCGCCGAAGAGCCTGTTTGACTGGCTTAAATCCTTTTAGGATATTTAGGCTGTGCTCTGCCAACCTGCGTGGGATTCCTGGCATGTCTGAAGGGTGCCAGGCAAAGATGTCCCAATTTTCCCGAAGGAATTCTCGTAGTGCGGCGTCTACATCAGGGTTTAATTGTGCCCCAATGGAGGCCGTCTTTGTGGGGTCCGTTGGATGGACTTGGAATTTGACTATTTCGTCCGCTGGCTTAAAAGAGGTGGACTTGGATCTCTTATCGAGTATCACGTCGTCCCTGTTCACCGTGGAGCGCAGCGCAGTGAGTTCCTCGGCCGCTAGGGCTTCGGATAGTGCCTCTAGGGCTAGTGCGGCCGTCTTATTTTCGGCGCGGAGTGCTATGTCCAGATCACTGACAAGAGTGATGATTCCATTGGGCCCGGGCATTTTGAGCTTCATGTACCCGTAATGGGGTATAGCTTGAAAAATTGTGAATGCCTCTCGCCCTAGTAAAGCGTGATATCCGCTGTTGAACGGGGCCACTTGGAACGTGACCTCCTCGGACCTGTAATTGTCCGGCGAGCCAAACACCACATCCAGTGTAATTTTTCCTGTGCAGCGTGCTTCCCGACTAGGGATTATTCCTCTAAAGGTTGTGCTGCTTCGCTCAATGCGGCTCCAGTCTATTTCCATTTTTCGAAGGGTTTCCTCGTAAATGAGGTTTAATCCGCTGTCGCCATCCATGAGTACCTTAGTAAGGCGAAAGCCGTCCACTATTGGACTGAGGACCAATGCGGCTGGTGCCCGGGCTGTTCTGAATTTAGGTTCGTCACTGGCGTTAAAGGTAATAGCCGTGTCGCTCCATGGATTTATTGTTGCTACTTGGTAGACTTCGGCGAGGCTGCGGAGTGTTCGTTTCTGCATATTGTTTGATGCGAAAGTCTCGAAGACTGTTAATACCGTACTGGTACTCCTGGGCTGGTTCTCTGGGGCTAGAAGCCCTTCGCCACTTTTGGCCACCTGCCGTAGTATCCAACACGCTCGAAGGCTATGTGTTGGAGTGCCGCCCTCTGGACTATGGATTTTGCAGGGTCCGCTGAGCCATCCCTCCAGTACGGTTCCGTGCCCTTTAGGGGTTTTTTGCCTTTTGGTTTTTAACCCAGGTGCCTGAATATGGTGCACCCTTTTATTTCAGACTGGGGTTGTGTTCGGAGCCGGATTGTCCCAAAATTTGGTTTCGGTTTTCCAGGCAATTTCCATCGCACAGTACTTTCGTACTATGGACGCTAAGTCGGCGAAGCGTGTAACGTCATGACGGCTTATGTCGTTCATGATTCCCTTGTCCGTGCAATTGTTGCAGAAAATTGAAATTGCGCTTTCCTCACGGTAGTCCTTTATCCTGTCCATAACCAGGAGGAATCTGGCCCAGTAATGATGTACTGTTTCATCAGGCTCTTGCCGGATTCGAGATAGGTCGCTTATGTTTGGGTGGGCGGGTGGAATTAAATTCGGAACCCCGTCCAATCTAAGGCTCAAGGGCCGAAAGGTTTCCGAACTTGGGAGCTTGGATTGCTGGGTGTTGTCCAACGAATCTGGCCCGCTGTCTGACTTTAGGTTCAGTGCTTGGTTGACGTTCGTCCCTCCGCGGGAATCCGGCATGGAGGGATCAGGAATCCGGATGTAACTGGTCCTTAATATAGAAGAAGAGTTGCCGCACTGTTCCTCTACCACAACAATGTGGTGGGTAGCCTGGGGAGAGTTGATCTCTCTCAGATCGTTTTAAGCCCAATCTGACCGTAGTCTGTAGCGACTCCCAGGACGGTGATGCGATCCAATAGCTCGTTTACGGAGGAGAGCTCCATCGGATCTAGCTGCTCGGCGAATTCCAAGTTGACGTGTAGATCGCTTTTGATAACCCGAGAGGTCATTGTCGGCGCGGCGGCCGAACAGGCGGTCATAAGAAAACCACCTAGCCGGATAGTTTGGCCGGAGGCCAAAGCTCCTTTGGCAATGGTACCGTCTTTAAAGACGGGATGAGACATCCTTCCTGATTGCGACGGCACAGAGGAACTCTCAATGAAAGCACCAATGTCGGTGTCAAAACCGGCGGATCTCGGGTAGGGGGTCCCGAACTGTGCGTCTAGGCGGATGGTAACAGGAGACAAGGGACATGATGTTTTTACCCAGGTTCGGGCCCTCTCGATGTAGGTAAAACCCTACTCCTGCTTGATTGATATTGATGATATGGGTAGTACAAGAGTAGATCTACCACGAGATCAAGGAGGCTAAACCCTAGAAGCTAGCCTATGGTATGATTGTTGTTCGTCCTACGGACTAAAACCCTCTGGTTTATATAGACACCGGAGAGGGCTAGGGTTACACAGAGTCGGTTACAATGGTAGGAGATCTACATATCCGTATTGCCAAGCTTGCCTTCCACGCCAAGGAAAGTCCCATCCGGACACGGGACAAAGTCTTCAATCTTGTATCTTTATAGTCTTGGAGTCCGGCCAATGATGATAGTTCGGCTATCCGGACACCCCCTAGTCCAGGACTCCCTCAATGGGCATCCAAGAGGGATATAATAAAAACTTTCATATGAAGTGCATTGAATACTATGAGAAATTTGATTCCTTATGATTGTTTTGAGATATGAGGATGGTGATATTCGAGTCATGCTAGTGAGTAATTGTGAATTGGAGAAATACTTGTGTTGAGGTTTGTGATTCCCGTAGCATGTACGTACGGTGAACCGTTATGTAACGAAGTCGGAGCATGATTTATTTATTGATTGTCTTCCTTATGAGTGGCGGTCGGGGACGAGAGATGGTCTTTTCCTACCAATATATCCCCCTAGGAGCATGCATGTAGTACTTTATTTTGATAGCTAATAGTTTTTTGCAATAAATATGTGAGTTCTTTATGACTAATGTTGAGTCCATGGATTATATGCACTCTCACCCTTCCACCATTGCTAGCCTCTCTAGTACCGCGCAACTTTCACCGGTACCATACACCCACCATATACCTTCCTCAAAACAGCCACCATACATACCTATTATGGCATTTCCATAGCCATTCTGAGATATATTGCCATGCAACTTTCCACCATTCCGTTTATTACAACACGCATCATCATTGTCATATTGCTTCGCATGATCATGTAGTTGACATCGTATTTGTGGAAAAGCCGCCTTTCATAATTCTTTCATACATGTCACTCTTGAGTCATTGCACATCCCGATACACCGTCGGAGGTATTCATATAGAGTCATATTTGGTCTAAGTATCGAGTTGTAATCCTTGAGTTGTAAGTAAATAGAAGTGTGATGATCTTCATTATTAGAGCATTGTCCCATGTGAGGAAATAACAAAAAAGAGGACAATGAGGCCTAAATAAAAAAGGGTGGCCAAAGAAGCCAAACAAAAAAGAGAAAAAGAGAGACGGGGCAATGTTACTATCCTTTTTCCACACTTGTGCTTCAAAGTAGCACCATGATCTTCAGATAGAGAGTCTCCTATTTTGTCACTTTCATATACTAGTGGGAGTTTGTCATTATAGAACTTGGCTTGTATATTCCAACAATGGGCTACCTCAAATTCCCTAGGTCTTCATGAGCAAGCAAGTTGGATGCACACCCACTTAGTTTATTTTTGAGCTTTCATAAACTTATAGCTCTAGTGCATCTATTGATGGGCATATCCATTGCCCGTTGATACGCCTAGTTGATGTGAGACTATCTCCTTCTTTTTGTCTTCTCCACAACCACCATATTCTATTCCACCTATAGTGCCATGTCCATGGCTCATGCTCATGTATTGCGTGAAAGTTGAAAAAGTTTGAGAACATCAAAAGTATGAAACAATTGCTTGGCTTGTCATCGGGGTTGTGCATGATTTGAATATTTTGTGTGATGAAGATGGACCATAGCCAGACTATATGATTTTGTAGGGATAGCTTTCTTTGGCCATGTTATTTTGAGAAGACATGATTGCTTTATTAGTATTCTTGAAGTATTATCATTTTTATATCAATATTAAACTTTTCTTTTGAATCTTATGGATCTGAACATTCATGCCACAGTAAAGAAAAATGCATGGATAAATATGTTAGGTAGCATTCTGATACGTCTCCGTCGTATCTACTTTTACAAACACTTTTTCCCTTGTTTCGGACTCTAACTTGCATGATTTGAATGGAACTAACCCGGACTGACGCGGTTTTCAACAGAACTGCAATGGTGTTATTTTTGTGCAGAAATAAAAGTTCTCGGAATGACCTGAAAATCCACGGAGCAACTTTTCAGAATTAATAAAAAATAATGGCGAAAGAATCAGCACCAGGGGGCCCACACCCTGTCCACGAGGGTGGGGGCGCGCCCCCCAGCCTTGTGGGCCCCCTGGACCTCCACCGACCTCAACTCCAACTCCATATATTTGCTTTCGCGGACAAAAAAATCAAAGAGAAAGTTTCTTCATGTTTTATGATACGGAGCCGCCGCCAAGCCCTAAACTCTCTCGGGAGGGCCGATCTGGAGTCCGTTCTGGGCTCCGGAGAGGGGGATTCGTCGCCGTCGTCGTCATGAACCATCCTCCATCACCAATTTCATGATGGTCACTGCCGTGCGTGAGTAATTCCATCGTAGGCTTGCTGGACGGTAATGGGTTGGATGAGATTTACCATGTAATCGAGTTAGTTTTGTTAGGGTTTGATCCCCAGTATCCATTATGTTCTAAGATTGATGTTGCTATGACTTTGCTATGCTTAATGCTTGTCACTAGGGCCCGAGTGCCATAATTTTAGATCTGAACCTATTATGTTTTCATGAATATATATGAGTTCTTGATCCTATCTTGCAACTCTATAGTCACCTATTATGCGTTATGATCCGACAACCCCAAAGTGACAATAATCGGGATACTTCTCGGTGGTGACCGTAGTTTGAGGAGTTCATGTATTCACTAAGTGTTAATGCTTTGGTCCGGTACTCTATTAAAAGGAGGCCTTAATATCCCTTAGTTTCCATTAGGACCCCGCTGCCATGGGAGGGTAGGACAAAAGATGTCATGCAAGTTCTTTTCCATAAGCACGTATGACTATATTCGGAATACATGCCTACATTACATTGATGAACTGGAGCTAGTTCTGTGTCACCCTATGTTATAACTATTACAAGATGAACCACATCCGACATAATTATCCATCACTAATCCAATGCCTACGAGCTTTTCACATATTGTGCTTTGCTTATTTTCTTTACTGTTGCTGCTGTTACAATTACTACAAAACTACTACTGTTACTTTTGCTACTGTTACCGTCACTTCCATGCTACTTTGCTACTAAATACTTTGCTGCAGATACTAAGTTATCCAGGTGTGGTTGAATTGACCACTCAACTGCTAATACTTGAGAATATTCTTTGGCTCCCCTTGTGTCGAATCAATAAATTTGGGTTGAATACTCTACCCTCGAAAACTGTTGTGATCCCCTATACTTGTGGGTTATCAAGACTATTTTCTGGCGCCGTTGCCGGGGAGTATAGCTCTATTCTTTGGGTCACTTGGGATTTATATCTGTTGGTCACTCTGAGGAACTTGAAAGACAAAAGAACTAAAATTTATCCCTCAACTACGAGGGGAGGTAAGGAGCTGCCATCTAGCTCTGTAATTGACTCTCCTTCTATTATGAGTAAGCTTGAGACACCTAAACCTGCTTCTGCTATGAATTCTGATATGTCGCATGTTATTGATGATGCCACTTCTACTAGGCATGATACTTATGATGAAACTACTTCTATGCTTGATACTACTGTGCCATTAGGTGAATATCTTGATGAACAACTTGCTAGGTTTAGAGAGAATGAAATTGTTGAAACTAATATTATTGAAGATAGTGATGATGAAGGTTCTCCCCCTAAATATGAATTACCTGTTGTTCCTGAGGGTTATGGTATGGATGAAGAAACTACTAGAGATTTTCTTGCTTGCAACGATAGATCTGATCTTAAGAAGTTATTAGCTAAATTCAAACTGAAATCTCTGAATTCTAGAATGAAATATGACCCTGCTTTTGCTACTTCACCTATCTTTATTACTGATAAGGATTATGATTTCTCTGTTGATCCTGAGATAATTACTTTGGTTGAATCTGATTCTTTTTATGGCTATGAATATGAAACTGTTGTGGCACACCTTACTAAGTTAAACGATATAGCCACCTTGTTCACTAATGATGAGAAATCTCGCTACTATTATATCCTTAAGATATTTCCGTTCTCATTAAAGGGTGATGCTAAAACTTGGTTTTAATTCTCTTGATCCTGGTTGTGTGCATAGTCCCTAGGATATGATTTATTACTTCTCTGCTAAATATTTCCCTGCTCATAAGAAACAAGCTGCCTTGAGGGAAATATATAATTTTGTGCAAATTGAAGAAGAGAGTCTCCCACAAGCTTGGGGGAGGCTTCTCCGGTTACTTAATGCTTTGTCTGATCATCGTCTTAAGAAAAACGAAATGCTTGATATCTTTTATAATGGACTAACTGATGCTTCCAAGGACCACTTGGATAGTTGTGTTGGTTGTGTTTCCAGGGAAAGAACAGTCGGTCAAGCTGAATTGCTATTGAATAATATGTTGACTAATGAAAATAATTGGACTCTTCCTGAGCCAACTCCTGAGCCAATTCCTGAGCCAACTCCCGAGCCAATTCCTAAACCAACTCCGAAGAAAAGGGGTGTTCTATTTCTCAGTCCTGAAGATATGCAAGAGGCAAAGAAATCTACGAAAGAAAAAGGTATTAAAGCTGAAGATGTTAAGAATTTACCTCCTGTTGAAGAAATACATGGCCTTAATATACCACCTATTGAAGAAACACATGGTCTTGATAACCCAACACAGGTAGTAAAGGTAAACTCTCTATAGATATGATAAAGTTGAAATCCCGTCTACTAAGTTTTCTAGCCAATGCTTGGATGAATTTGATGACATTATGGCTAGACAAGAAATTTCAATGCTTATGTTGGTAGACAATTGAAACAAAATGCTTACATGATTGGACACTTGAGTGATTATATGGCTAGAGTTAAAGGTGAACTTAAACTCATTAGCAAACATGCTTCTATGGTAAACACTCAAACAGAACAAGTACTTAAAGCTCAAAATGATTTGCTTAATGAATTAAATAATAAACATGACTTTGCTGTTAGAGTGGCTACTAGAATAGGTAAAATGACTCAGGAACATTTGTATCCTAAAGGCCACCCTAAGAGAATTGAGCAGGATTCTGAGAGAAATAATGTTGATACACCTAGTCCTTCTAAAAACAAGAAAAGGAAAAAAGATAGGACTTTGCATGCTTCTAGTGAACCTGTTGTAGAATCCCAATGATATTTCTATTTCTGATGCTGAAACACAATCTGGTGATGAACATGAAACTAGTGATAATGTCAATGATAGTGTTCATGATCAACGTAGTAATAATAATGATGTAGAGATTGAACCTACTGTTGATCTTGATAACCCACAATCAAAGAATCAACGTTATGATAAGAGAGATTTTGTTGCTAGGAAGCACGGTAAAGAAAGAGAACCATGAGTTCAGAAACTCATGCCTTTTCCTCCTAAGCCATCCAAGAAAAAGGATGATGAGGATTTTGAGCGCTTTGCTGAAATGATTAGACCTATCTTTTTGCGTATGCGTTTGACTGATATGCTTAAAGTGAATCCTTATGCTAAGTACATGAAAGACATTATTACAAATAAAAGAAAGAGACTGGAAGCTGAAATTTCCACCATGCTTGCTAATTATACTTTTAAGGGTGGAATACCTAAGAAACTTGGAGATCCAGGAGTACCAACTATACCATGCGCCATTAAAAGAAACTATGTTAAAACTGCTTTATGTGATCTTGGAGCCGGTGTTAGTGTTATGCCTCTCTCTTTATATCGTAGACTTGAATTGAATAAGTTGACACCTACTGAAATATCTTTGCAAATGGCTGATAAATCAACTGCTATACCTGTCGGCATTTGTGAGGATGTGCATGTTGTGGTTGCAAATGTTACTATCTAAACAGACTTTGTTATTCTTGATATTCTCGAGGACGATAGTATGTTGATTATCCTTGGTAGACCCTTTTTGAATACTACAGGGGCTGTTATTGATTGCAACAAAGGCAGAGTCACTTTTCAGTTAATGGTAATGAGCATACGATACACTTTCCGAGGAAACAACCTCAAGTTCATAGCATCACTTCTACTGGAAAAATTCCAACTATTATTATTGGAGGTTTTGAATTTCCTCTTCCTACTGTCAAGAAGAAATATGATATTCTTATTATTGGGGATGTGCATATCCCCGTTGAGGTAACCTAGTGTTATTCGAAATTTCTCCGGTTTCATGTTATTCGGAATGAGTTTGTTAACAAGACTTGATCAACCTGGTTAGTGGATTCCTTTTGATGAGCATGAGATGGATGAAGTTAGAAGGCACAACCTTCTGTACCCTCTTTTTACTTTCTGTTATTTAGATTAAATAAAGCAAAAATAGTATTTTTCTGTCTGCTTTCTGAATTATCCATTCAATAAAAAATACCCCAAAAATGAAAGTTCTCCAAATGCCCTGAAAATTTAGTATCATTTTTTCTGGAATATTTGAGAATATCTGGCACTGAGAACACAACATGAGGAGCTGGCACCTGGCCACGAGGGTCAGGGGCGCGTCCTACCCCCCTGGGCGCGCCCCCTGCCTCGTGGGCCCATGGTGGCCCCCTCCACTTATTCCTGCACCCACACACTTCTTCTTCCTCCCAAAAAATCATCATCCAGCTCAAGCACGAGTTCTAGCTCATTTTGCTGCCATTTTCGATCTCCTTTCTCAAAGCTCCATTCACAAAACTGCTTTGGGGATCGTTCTTTGGTATGTGACTCCTCCAATGGTCCAATTAGTTTTTGTTCTAGTGCTTTATTCATTGCAAATTTTTGCTGCCTAGGTGACCTTGTTCTTGAGCTTGCATGTCAAATTTATATGGTCGCAAGTAGTTCTAATGCATGATATAGGCTCTAGGCACTTGTGGGAGTAGTTGCTATCAATATTGTTGAGTTTGGTTCACTTTTATTTTGAGTTACTAAAAATTTCAGAAAAATATGAAGAGATTTTTCTTGAGGGGCTCTTCTAGTCAAGGCTCTAAGGATAAACAAAGCAAGGAGAATGAAAAGCCCAAGTATAATCTCCCTCGCGTCGTGGAAGTGCGGCCATGTGAATGGCATTGTGATGATTTCTTGAGAGCAGTCGGGATTCATGATGATTTTTATTCGTTGGCTGACAATGCGGGCCTCACCGACTTCCTCCACGACCAGATCGAACAGTATCTCTTACTCACCAAAACTTTCATGCAAAATTTCTACTTTTATCCTAAGAAATCACCTCCATCAGTAGAGTTCCATTTATATGATGTGGCTAGGGAGATGCCACTATATGAATTTTGTGCGGTTTGCAAGATACCCTTCAGGGGCAGCTTAGAGGAACCGCATAATAAAGATGTGGATGGATTTATTGACACTATTACTGTAGGGGAAACGAGGAAGGTTTCCGATGCAAGAATTACTAGCATACACTTTCCTGTTCTACGTTACTTTGAATATTTGCTAGTAGATGCTTAATTGGTCGCGGAAACTATGGAAACCTTAGTGTTCCGGATATTATTATTTTGTTCCATGCTTTATTTCGTGATAACTCTGTTAGTATGGGCACTATTATTGCTAAACGATTAAGTCTGAACCGTACAAAGGGCCCCATCTTTGGAGGTATCTATGCTTCACGCCTTGCTAAACACTTCAAGATACCTATTAGGCATTATGAGAAAGAGGAAAAGCTGTTGCCCCCTACTTTTCTAGATTATAAGAGCATGGTAGCACATGAGTTTATCGTTAAAAATGATGAGAAGACGCTTAAGTATAATTTGAGATTACATAAGAAAAAAAGTGAAACTATTATCTTGCCTGCACCCGCTTTGTTTGATTTAACTGCAGGCACTTACCTCATCTTGCCGGAAGTTGTTTATGCGCACCGGGGCCAGACATCAGCTCCAGAGCCTGAGCCGGAACCACCACTTGACCCTTATCATCCATCATTTTATCAGTGGGATCCGGAGGAGATCGCCAGCCAGTGGCAGTATGATGACACTCCTCAGTACACCGGAGAGAGTAGCCATGATCCATGGGCATAGACCAACTTAGGCCAAAAGCCTAAGCTTGGGGGAGTACGTATTTCTCACCGACATTACATTAACATTCACACACTCATGCTAGTTGACGGTGGTCATACTTTTCCATTGTACTATCCATGCTAGTTTATTTTCTTTTTCTAGCTTTCTTCTTGTGTGTTTAATAAACCTTAAGAAAAACCAAAAAAATAGTTTTAGCTTTTAGCTAGTTTACTTTCCATGCCTGTAGTAGTAACTAAAAGAAAAACCCAAAAAGATTTCTCGTTCTTCTTTTGCTTGTTCGGAGATTTCCCGTGTAAATAGTTTCATTTCTTTTCTTTCCTTTGGGGGTCGAGAGGAGAAGACCCTGATAAAAATGTTTAGTGGCTCCCATATGCATGATTGTTGATTTAACCAAGAGCCCATATTACTTTGTCTTCTCCCTTAAATTGAATGCTTGCAGATTCCATCTTAGTCCAATGCACGTGCACTATTATTATTATCCACACCATTCGGTCGTGCAAGTGAAAGGCAATAATGACGATATATGATGAACTGATTGAGATGAGAGAAGCCGGTATGAACTCGACCTCTCTTGTTTTTGTAAATATGATTAGTTCATCGTTCCTGATTCAGCCTATTATGAATAAACATGTTTGCAATGAGAATTAAAGATTATAGTTGCTTATGCCATGCTTAATTAGCTAGGAGTTTATAATGGTTTACCTTGCGTGCCAACATGGTATTAAAATGGTTGTGATGTGGTATGATAGGGTGGTATCCTCCTTTGAATGATTCGAGTAACTTGACTTGGCACATGTTCACGCATGTAGTTGAAACAAAATCAACATAGCCTTCACGGTGGATTATATCCTACTCATGCTTGCACTCAGTGTTGATTAATTTTAATGCATGTTCATGACTGTTATCGCTCTCTAGTTGGTCGCTTCCCAATCTCTTTCTAGCCTTCACCTGTACTAAGCGGGAATACTGCTTGTGCATACAAACTCCATAAACCCCAAAGTTATTCCATATGAGTCCACCATACCTTCCTATATGCGGTATTTACCTGCCATTCCAAGTAAATTTGTATGTGCCAAACTCCAAACCTTCAAATGAAATTCTGTTTCGTATGCTCGAACAACTCATGTATCAACTAGGGTTGTCTGTATCTTCCATGTTAGGTGGGTTATTCTCAGGAGGAGTGGACTCCGCTCCTCACTCACGAGAAAATGGCTGGTCACCGGGATGCCCAGTCCCATGCTCAAATCAAATCAAAATAATTACAAACAAAACTCCCCCGGTATTGTTGCTAGTTGGAGGCACCCGTTGTTTTGGGCAAGCCATGGATTGATGCTTGTTGGTGGTGGGGGAGTATACATTTTACCATTCTATTTGGGAACCGCCTATAATGTGTAGCATGGAAGATATCGAGATCTCTCAGTTGTTATGTTGACAGTGAAAGTATACCGCTCAAAATGTTATTCATCTCTATTTCAAAATTGAGCTCTCGCGCCTCTACAAATCCCTGCTTCCCTCTGCGAAGGGCCTATCTATTTACTTTTATGTTGAGTCATCACCCTCTTATTAAAAAGCACCCGCTAGAGAGCACCGCTGTCATTTGCATGCATTACTATTAATTTATATTGGGTATGACTATGACTGGATCTCTTTTACCATTAATTACAATGTTTAGTCAGTCCTTGATCTTCAGAGGTGCTCTGCATTTATGTTTTGTGGTCTCAGAAAGGGCTAGCGGGATACCATCTTGTTATATCATATTATGATTAATTTGAGAAAGTGTTGTCATCCGAGATTTATTATTATTGCTCGCTAGTTGATTATGCCATTGATATGAGTAAACATGAGACCTAAGTGTTATTGTGAATATGGTTAGTTCATAATCTTTGCTGAAAACCTGAATACTGGCTTTACATATTTGCAACAACAAGAGCAAACAGAGTTTGTAAAAGTTTTTCTCTATCACTTTTAGTTTGCCAACTGAATTGCTTGAGGACAAGCAAAGGTTTAAGCTTGGGGGAGTTGATACGTCTCCGTCGTATCTACTTTTCCAAACACTTTTGCCCTTGTTTTGGACTCTAACTTGCATGATTTGAATGGAACTAACCCGGACTGACGCTGTTTTTAGCAGAACTGCAAGGTGTTATTTTTGTGCAGAAATAAAAGTTCTCAGAATGACCTGAAAATCCACGGAGCAACTTCTCAGAATTAATAACAATAATGGCGAAAGAATAAGCACCAGGGGGCCCACACCCTGTCCACGAGGGTGGGTGCCCCCCCCTAGGGCGTGCCCCTGCCTTGTGGGCCCCCTGGACCTCTGCCGACCTCAAATCCAACTCCATATATTTGCTTTCGCGGGGAAAAAATCAGAGAGAAAGTTTCATCATGTTTTACAATACGGAGCCGCCGCCAAGCCCTAAACTCTCTCGGGAGGGCTGATCTGGAGTCCGTTCGGGGCTCTAGAGAGGGGGATTTGTTGTCGTCGTCATCATCAACCATCCTCCATCACCAATTATATGATTCTCACCGCCGTGCGTGAGTAATTCCATTGTAGGCTTGTTGTACGGTGATGGGTTGGATGAGATTTACCATGTAATCAAGTTAGTTTTGTTAGGGTTTGATCCCCAGTATCCATTATGTTCTAAGATTGATGTTGCTATGACTTTGCTATGCTTAATGCTTGTCACTAGGGCCAGAGTGCCATGATTTCGGATCTGAACCTATTATGTTTTCATGAATATATGTGAGTTCTTGATCCTATCTTGCAACTCTATAGCCACCTATTATGTGTTATGATCCGACAACCCCGAAGTGACAATAATCGTGATACTTCTCGGTGATGACCGTAGTTTGAGGAGTTCATGTATTCACTAAGTGTTAATGCTTTGGTCCGGTACTCTATTAAAAGGAGGCCTTAATATCCCTTAGTTTCCATTAGGACCCCGCTGCCACGGGAGGGTAGGACAAAAGATGTCATGCAAGTTCTTTTCAATAAGCACGTATGACTATATTTGGAATACATGCCTACATTACATTGATGAACTGGAGCTAGTTCTGTGTCACCCTATGTTATAACTGTTACATGATGAACTGCACCCGACATAATTATCCATCACTGATCCAATGCCTACGAGCTTTTCACATATTGTGCTTTGCTTATTTACTTTACCATTGTTGCTGTTACAATTACTACAAAACTGCTACTGTTTCTTTTGCTACTGTTACCGTCACTTCCATACTACTTTGCTACTAAATACTTTGCTGCAGATACTAAGTTATCCATGTTTGGTTGAATTGACAACTCAACTGCTAATACTTGAGTATATTCTTTGGCTCCCCTTGTGTTGAATCAATAAACTTGGGTTGAATACTCTACCCTCGAAAACTGTTGCGATCCCCTATACGTCTCCAACGTATCTATAATTTTTTATTGTTCCATGCTATTATATTATCCATCTTGGATGTTTTATATGCATTTATATGCTATTTTATATTATTTTTGGGACTAACATATTAACCTGGAGCCTAGTGCCAGTTTCTGTTTTTCCTTGTTTTTTAGTTTTACAGAAAAGGAATATCAAACGGAGTCCAAACGAGCCGAAACTTTACAGTGATTTTTGATGGACCAGAAGAAGCCCCCGAAGCACAAGAGTTGGGCCAGAAGAGTCGTGAGTCAATGACAGGGGTAGAGGGCGCGCCCACCCCCCTAGGGCGCGCCCCCTGCCTTGTCGCTGACTTGTGGACCTCCCCGACGTGAAACCGACGCCAAAAATTCCTATAAATCCAGAAACCCTAGAAAGAAACCTAGATTGGGAGTCCCTACGCTGCAAGCCTCTATAGCCACGAAAAAACAGTCGGGAGCCCGTTCCGGCACCCTGCTGGAGGGGGAATCTATCACCGGTGGCCATCTTCATCATCCTGGCACTCTTCGTGATGAGGAGGGAGTAGTTCACCCTCAGGGTTGAGGGTATGTACCAGTAGCTATGCGTTTGATCTCTCTCGCGCGTCCTTGATTTGGCACGATCTTGATGTACCGTGAGCTTTGTTATTAATAGTTGGATCTTACGGTGTCCCTCACTCTATCCCCTGGTGATGAATTGAGTCTTTTCCTTTGAGGTTTTGTTATGTCGGATTGAATCTTTGGATGTGAGAGCACTTGATGTATGTTTTGCGATGGGATATCCGTGGTGACAATGGGATGTTCTATTGATCCACTTGATGTACATTTTGGTTATCAACTTGCGGATTCCCGTGGTGACATTGGGATAATCTATGCATAGGGGTTGATGCATGTTTTCATATTCCTTTCTCATGCTCTTTGAGGTTCTTTGTGTTGGATTGTTTATTATGAATCTGAAGTTGCTTGATGCATATCGTATAATTGACCCACGGATACTTGAGGTGACATTGGAGTATCTAGGTGACATTAGGGTTGATTGATGTGTGTCATATGGTGTTATTTTACTATGAACTCTAGGGCTGTTTGTGACACTTATAGGAATAGCTCAATGGATTGATCGGAGAGAATAACTTTGAGGTGATTTCATACCCTACAAGCAATTTCATCTTGTGTTCTCCGTGATAGGAACTTTGGAGTGACTTTTGTCGCATGTTGAGGGATTGCCATATGATCTAATTATGTTATCATTGTTGAGAGAACTTGCACTAGTGAAATTATGAACTCTATGCCTTGTTTTCAAGCATTGCAATACCGTTTTTGCTCACTTTTGTTACTTGCTACCTTGCTGTTTTATACTTTTATACAAAAAACTATATGTACTATTGATACGTCTCCAACGTATCTATAATTTTTTATTGTTCCATGCTATTATATTATCATTCTTGGATGTTTTATAATTATTTTATAGTCATTTTGTATCATTTTTTGGTACTAACCTATTGACATAGTGCCAAGTGTCGGTTGCTGTTTTTTGCATGTTTTTTACATCGCAGGAAATCAATACCAAACGGAGTCCAAATACAGCAAAACTCTTTGTGAATTTTTTTGGACCAGAAGACGTCCAGTGGGCCGGAGAAACACCTGGGGGTGCTCCGAGGGGAGCACAACCCACCAGGGCGCGCCTGGAGGCCCAAGCGTGCCCAGGTGGGTTGTGCCCACCTCGGGTGCCCCCTGAACCACCTCTTTGCTCTATAAATACCCCAATATTCCAGAAACCCTAGCAGAGTCGATGAAAATCAATTCCAGCCGCCGCAAGTTCCAGAAACCACATATCGAATCTAGACACCACCACAGAGGGGTTCATCATGCCCGTTGGTGCCTCTCCGATGATGCGTGAGTAGTTCTTTGTAGACCTACGGGTCCGTAGTTAGTAGCTAGATGGCTTCCTCTCTCTCTTTTGATTCTCAATACAATGGTCTCTTGGAGATCCATATAATGTAACTCTTTGCGGTGTGTTTGTTAGGATCTGATGAACTTTGAGTTTATGATCAGATCTATCTTTTTATCCATGAAAGTTATTTGTGTCTTCTTTGATCTCTTATATGCATGATTTCTT
Source organism: Triticum aestivum (assembly GCF_018294505.1). Lineage (NCBI taxonomy): Eukaryota > Viridiplantae > Streptophyta > Magnoliopsida > Poales > Poaceae > Triticum > Triticum aestivum. The sequence goes on from NC_057807.1 coordinate 281,663,241, forward strand.
ATAGCCTCGTATTTCTTCTCTGATATTTGGGTTTTGTTTGTCCAACTTGATCTATTTATCTTGCAATGGGAAGAGGTGCTTTGTAATGGGTTTGATCTTACGGTGCTTGATCCCAGTGACAGAAAGAGAACCAACACGTATGTATCGTTTCTATCAAGGATAACAAGATGGGGTCTATTTCTATATAAATAGATCTTGTCTAGATCATGTCATCGTTCTTATTGCATTACTCCATTTTTCTATGAACTTAATACACTAGATGCATGCTGGATAGCGGTCGATGTGTGGAGTAATAGTAGTAGATGCAGGCAGGAGTCGGTCTACTAATTTTGGACATGATGACTATATAATGATCATTGCATGGATATCGTCATGATTATTTGAAGTTCTATCAATTTGCCCAACAGTAATTTGTTCACCCACTGATATGTCTCCAACGTATCTATAATTTTTGATTGTTCCATGCAATTATATTATCTGTTTTCGATGTTTTATATGCATTAATATGCTATTTTATATGATTTTTCGGACTAACCTAATAACCTAGAGCCCAGTGCCAGTTCCTGTTTTTTCGTTGTTTTAGAGTTTCGCACAAAAGGAATACCAAATGGAATGAAACTTTTGCGATGATTTCTCTTGGACCAGAAGACATCAAGAGGGCTTGGAGTGCACATCAGGAAAGCGACGAGGCGGCCACAAGGTCGGAGGGCATGCCCAGGGGGTAGGGCGCGCCACCCACCCTTGTGGGCCCCTCGTGACTCCACCGACCTATTTCTTCCGCCTATATATTCTCAAATATCCCAAAACCTTCCAGGGAAGCCACGAAACCACTTTTCCACCGCCACAACCTTCTGTATGCGTGAGATCCAATCTACGGACCTTTTCTGGCATTTTGCCGGAGGGGGGTTCGATCATGGAGGGCTTCTACATCAACATCATTACCTCTTCGATGAAGCGTGAGTAGTTTACCACGGACCTACGGGTCCATATTTAGTAGCTAGGTGGCTTCTTCTCTCTCTTGATTCTCAATACCATGTTCTCCTCAATGTTCTTGGAGATCTATTCGATGTAATACTCTTTAGCAGTGTGTTTTCCGAGATTCGATGAATTGTGGATTTATGATCAGCTTACCTATGAATATTATTTGGATCTTCTCTGAATTCTTATATGCATGATTGGATATCTTTGCATGTCTCTTCGAACTATCGATTTGGTTTGGCCAACTAGATTGGTTTTTCTTGCAATGGGAGAAGTGCTTAGCTTTGGGTTCAATCTTGTGGTGTCCTTTCCCAGTGACAGCAGGGGCAGCAAGGCACATATTGTATTGTTGCCATCGAGGATAACAAGATGGGGTTTTCATCATATTGCTTGAGTTAATGCTGCTACATCATGTCATCTTACTTAATGCATTATTCTGTTCTTATGAACTTAATACTCTAGATGCAGGCATGAGTCGGTCGGTGTGTGGAGTAATAGTAGTAGGTGCAGAATCGTTTCGGTCTACTTGACACAGACATGATGTCTATATTCATGATCATTGCTTTAGATACCGTCATAACTTTGCGCTTTTCTATCAATAGCTCGGCAGTAATTTGTTCACCCACCATAATAATTTCTATCTTAAGAGAAGCCTCTAGTGAAACCTGTGGCCCCCGGGTCTATTTTCCATCATATAATCTTCTATTTTCCATCATATTAGTTTCCAATCTACAATTTTAGTTTCCTATTTACTTTCTTTGCAATCTTTTACTTTCCGTTCCATAAACCAAAAATACCAAAAAATATTACTTTACCGTTTATCTATCTCTATAGATCTCACGTTGCAAATAACCGTGAAGGGATTGACAACCCCTTTATCGTGTTGGGTGCATGTTGGTGTTTGTTTGTGCAGGTATTCGGTGACTTGCGCATTGTCTCCTACTGGATTGATACCATGGTTCTCAAAAGCTGAGGGAAATACTTACTCTACTTTGTTTCATCACCATTTCCACTTCAAGGGAAAAACCCATCGTTTGCTATTTTTCTCGAGAGAAGCCACTAGTGAAACCTACGGCCCTCGGGTCTCTTCTTTATTATATTTGCCTTTGCAATCTATTTTCCTTTGGTTTTATTTTCAGATCTATTAAACCAAAAATACAAAAATACCTTGCTGCAATTTATTTTCTTGGCATTTGATCTATCAATATTTACAACTCTTTCACGTTCGTTTGCCAATTTCTGGTGCCGTTGCCTGAAAGGATTGACAACCCCTTTAACACGTCGTTGCGAGTATTTGTTATTTGTGTGCAGGTGTTGTTCACGTAGTGTTGCGTGGTTCTCCTACTGGTTCGATAACCTTGGTCTCATCATTGAGGGAAATACCTACCGTTGTTGTGCTGCATCATCCCTTCCTCTTTGGGGAAATACCGACATAGTTCAAGAAAACATCAACTATCCATATTACACTTGTATCACCATCTCTTCGCCGAACTAGTGCACCTATACAGTTTACCATTGTATTGGGTGTGTTGGGGACACAAGATACTCTTTGTTATTTGGTTGCAGGGTTGTTTGAGAAAGACCATCTTCATCCTACGCCTCCCACGGATTGATAAACCTTAGGTCATCCACTTGAGGGAAATTTGCTACTGTCCTACAAAACTCTGCGCTTGGAGGCCCAACACGAGTCTACGAGAAGAAGGTTGCGTCGTAGTAGACATCAATTACTTGCAACATGACTTCTCCCGTGACCTCAAGAACAAAAGTAACTGCTCACAAATGATAATTATGCTCAAGATCAGAGGGGTATTAAATAGCATAATGGATCTGAACATATAATCTCCCACCAAATAAACCATATAGTAATCAACTACAAGATGTAATCAGCACTACTAGTCACCCACAGGTACCAATCTGAGGTTCTGGTACAAAGATTGAACACAAGAGATGAACTAGGTTTCGAGAGGTGATGGTGCAATTGAAGATGTTGATGAACATTGCCCTCCCAAAGATGAGAGGGTTGTTGGTGATGACGATGGCCTCGATTTCCCCCTCCGGGAGGGAAGTTCAAATTGCTCCGCCGGAGTGCAAAAGTTCTCCTGCCCAAGTTCCGCCTCGAGTCGGAAGCGCTTATTCCCGAAAGTCCTCTCCTGATTTTTCTAGGTCAAAATGACCTATATACCAGAAGATGGGCACCAGAGGTGGGCTGGGGTGAGCACAACCCACCGGGGCACGCCTGGGGGGGCCTGGCGCGCCCTGGTGTCTTGTGCTCACCAGGTGGCCCCCTCCGGTAGTTATTTGCTCCAGTATTTTTTATACATTCCAAAATAATTATCCATAAATTTTCATCTCATTTGGAGATGTGCGGAATAGGTAACTCTGACGTAGCTTTTTTAGGTCCAAAACTCCAGCTGCTAGCATTCTCCCTCTTTGTGCGAACCTTGCATATTATGAGAAAAAAGGCATTAAAATTACTCCACAAAGCATTATTATGCATAAAAAAATTATAAATAATAGTAGAAAATCATGATGCAAAATGGACGTATCAACTCCCCCAAGCTTAGACCTCACTTGTCCTCAAGCGAAAAACCGATATCGAAAAACATGTCCACATGCTTAGAGAGAGAGGTGTCAATAAAAACAAAATACAGACATAGAAGCATCATGCTTAATATTATAACATCAAAGAACTTTAACATAAAACTTTATCAAACAACTTTTATCATATAACTTCTCATGAACAAGTAACAATTCATCACAACATTGAAGTCTAAAGCATAATTTCTATTGAAAACCAACAAACTATGTTCTCAGTCAACTTTGAAACTACAATTCATTATATTTCTAGGAAGGGTCACGTATCAGAGCCTTTTGGCAGGTCCACATGCTCAACCATCATTTAACCTCCTATGATTGCTAACACTCACAGCATACCCATGAGCAAAAAGTTTCAACTGGACACACACAAAGATAGGGGCTTATAGTTTTGCCTCCCAACGTATTCACCTCAAGGGTGATGTCAATAATAATAACTCATGCTCACTCATATCAAACTGGATATATGTGCCTAGATCTTTCCTCACAACATGATGCTTGCAAAAGGAGAAAATAAAAAGGAATAGGGAAGAATACTTTGACTCTTACATAAAAGTAAATACATAAAAGTAAAATATAGGCCCTTCGCAGAGGGAAGCAGAGGTTGCCATGCACTTTTTGTTTGTATGCCAAATCCCTTAATGCAAAAGAACATCATGTTTTATTGCCCCTTATGATAGCAATCTTCATTATGCAGTCCGTCACTTTTATTACTTTGCCATCACAAGTTCGTACAACGCTCAATTTTCTCTTACACTAAATGACCCAACACATTTAGAAGCAATTTTTATTACCTTATCACACTGATGACTACTTACTTGAAGGATCTTACTCAATCCATAGGTAGGTATGATGGACTCTCGAAATAAGATTTTGGGTTTAAGGTTTTTTAGATGCACAAGTAGTATCTCTACTTCGTGCGGAGTTTTTGGCTAGCAAAGATATTGAGCAAGCACCACATGTTGAAGGATCTATGACAATATAACTTCTATGTGAATATGAACAACCATAAATCATTACGTTGTCTTCCTTGTCCAACGTCAGCAATTTTGACATATAATATTTAATGGGGGCTCACAATCATAAAAGATGTCCAAGATAGTGTATTTGCATGTGAATCTTCTCTTCCCTTATTAATTCTTTCATGAGTTGCGTCATTGACCAATGCTATATTTGTCAATCTCCAACAAATTTTACCACTTATACCTTTCCTTATGTGATGTCATTACTTACCATAAGATTAGCATACGATCTTTTTCATTTATTTCTTTCTATTTTTATTGAAACATAAGAGTAAAGAAACAAAACTCAAACTACTCTTTATTATATATCTCGCACACGATTACATAGATAGATAGATCACTAAGCAAGCACTCGAAAACAGATTGAACTAAACTTTTATTTAATTAAATCATAGGATAACTAAAGATCAAACTAAAATAGATAAAGGAAAAGATAGTGGTGGTGATACGATAGCGGGGCACCTCCCCCAAGATTAGCACCAGCCAACGGGAGTGCCCATACCATGTACTCAAGTTTCCTTTGTTGGGGAACATGATGATGGTGGTGGTGATGAGGTAGTAGCGAGCTTATCCTTTGGCTTCCGTGGCAGCGGTTCACCATCATAAGAGGAAGCGCGAGTCTCACGAGTCCTGCAACTGGCAGCTAAATTCATAGATTTAAATCTCGCCTCATATTCAAATACTTGATTTTGGAGATCATAGATTTAGCTTTGCAGAAAATTGATTTGCTCGTCGAGGGTGAAGACGATGTCCTTCATGGACCGACCATCCACCTTGTGATCATGGGTGAACTCCGTAATCATGAGGTGATTGGCACTGAGCCCATGTTTCACCATCCCCTTGCATTTGAAGACCTCCTTCTCCATGGCTTCGAGCCTGGCCTCCATGGTTCCCGTCATCTTGGGCGCCTGGACATCCCGGATGTGGAGCATTCCCTCACGCATCTCAATGGCTTGAGGGTGCTGCATCACCTTCCACAAATACGGGTTGATGACCTTCTCAAAGAACTTGTCCTTGGAGGAGCTCGGAGCAGCCATGGCGATCTAGATCTGTTAGAAAATAGCAACAAAGAAGAACAGAAGATTTCTCCATGATACGGTGGTCTATGTTTGGGGGTATATAAAGATTTTTTATCTTGGGAAACAAGCAAATGGGAGGAAAACAGAGTCAGGAAGGTTCCCGAGGTGGGCACAACCCATCTGGGCATGCCAAGCAAGGCAGGCGCGCCCTGGTGTCTTGTGCCCTCCTCGTTTCCTTCCTGGTTATTTCTTATTTTTCTAATTTTTGTGATATTCCAAAACTGATAGAAAATATTTTTGCAGATTTTTTGGAGTCTGTTTACTTACCGTATCATGTACCTCCTCTTTCTCAGCATTCTGGAGTGTTCCGGAAGGTTTCTTTTATGTGTTCCTCTAGTGTCATGGTTTGGATAATATTGCTTTCAACAATAATAGGTGTACCTGAGATATAATGTTTAATTCTTTGTCCATTGACCACCTTCGGGTTAGTGCCTTCGACATTATTAATTTTGGTAGCTCCAGAGCGATAAACCTCTTCGATAATATATGGTCCTTCCCATTTGGAAAGAAGTTTTCCTGCAAAGAATCTAAGACGAGAGTTGTACAAAAGAACATATTCTCCTACTTTGAATTCCCGCTTTTGGATTCTTTTGTCATGCCATCTTTTAACTTTTTCTTTAAATAATTTGGCATTTTCATAAGCTTGGGTTCCCCATTCACCTAATGAGCTAATATCAAATAACCTCTTTTAACCGGCAAGTTTGAAATCATAGTTGAGTTCTTTAATTGCCCAATATGCCTTATGTTCAAACTCAAGAGGCAAATGACAAGCTTTTCCATAAACCATTTTATAAGGAGACATACCCATAGGATTTTTATATGATGTTCTGTAGGCCCAAAGTGCATCATCCAACACTACAAAAAAATACAATTCCGTGATGATACGTGTTTGTCATAGTAGGTCACGTTTTCTGTCATGCATGTACATCCATGACAATTTTATTACAGAATCAAGATAGTCATACATGTGCTGTCGTAGAAGTGTTCCATGAAATTACCAAAATTATCATCACAGAAGTGTCCACTTCCATGATGATAAATCACGCGTCATAGAAGTGCTTTCGTCAAGGGTGACCGACACGTGGCATCCACCATAACGGGTCGCCGTTAAGCTATCGGGTTCCGGTTTGGATCCGATAACCTGTTAAGAGCACGGACCAATGGGGATTTTCCATGTGTAAAATTCTCATTGGCCGGCAGATCCATGTGTCGGCCCGGCGTTCGGACAGTTGTCATCCAACGAATGGACGCAACGCGCCTATGATACGTCGACACGTGTCTCGGCCCAATAGTGGCCCATTCAGGTTATAAGGCCGGGCCTGCCAAAATAAATGTGCTAGCCCATTAGCGGCCTACTTGAGTCAGGCCCATTTACAAGCACGACCCATACAAGTTACACAGAATCGGCCCATCAAAGGCCCATTCTAGATTTGAAAATTTCTAGCCCATCGTCAGTTTAAGCCCGTTAACGCCCGCTACGTCTTTGGGCCCAATTACAGGCTGAGCTTCTTTCGGCCTGTTAGCAGCCCATCGCCAGTTCCAGCCTGTTAACGGCCCGGAACGTCTTTCGGCCTTTTCCCGGCCCATTCTGCAGTTGGGCCAATTCTAGCCCACTGTGACTTTAGGCCTGTCCTCGACCCATTTTGTAAATGGGCCAACTCCTAGCCCATTTTGTCTCTCGGCCTGTTAACGGACCCCACAACAGTTGGCCTTTGACTTTAGGTCCACTAGGGGCCCATGTTCCGCAGGGCATCATTTCAGCCCATCGCGACATTCGTCCTGTTAAAAGCCTAGTTTGCAAATTGGGCCTTGTCGGTGTCAAAACCGGCGGATCTCGGGTAGGGGGTCTCGGATGGAAACAGGAGACAAGGGACACGATGTTTTTACCCAGGTTCGGGCCCTCTTGATGGAGGTAAAACCCTACTCCTGCTTGATTAATATTGATGATATGGGTAGTACAAGAGTGGATCTACCACGAGATCAAGGAGGCTAAACCCTAGAAGCTAGCCTGTGGTATGATTGTTGTTCGTCCTATGGACTAAAACCCTACGGTTTATATAGACACCGGGGAGGGCTAGGGTTACACAGAGTCGGTTACAATGGTAGGAGATCTACATAACTATATTGCCAAGCTTTCCTTCCACGCCAAGGAAAGTCCCATCCGGACACAGGATGAAGTCTTCAATCTTGTATCTTTATAGTCTTGGAGTCCGGCCGATGATGATAGTTCGGCTATCCGGACACCCCCTAGTCCAGGACTCCCTCAGTAGCCCCGGAACCAGGCTTCAATGACGACGAGTCTGGCGTGCATATTGTCTTCGGCATTGCAAGGCGGGTTCCTCCTCCGAATAATTCATAGAAGATCGTGAACGCCAAGATAGTGTCCGGCTCTGCAAAATAAATTCCATGTACCACCGTATAGAGAATAATATTTACACAAGTTCAATCTGCTGACGTACTTTGTGGCGTGACGTCACATCACCACCAAGCCTTTACTTGAATCGTGCGTTTAGCGAAGCGGTTTCCTTGGCACGTCTTGTCGAAGCAGAGATCGTGTTCCCCTTATTCCGGGATTCCCACCAATACGGACGTGGGTGTGGCACTTGGGAGATAAGCGAGTTTTACCAGGCTAGTAGGGACGCATAGTTTCATCCGCCCATATATAAGGGGATAAGGATCCACCTCCTTTACCTATGCCTTCTTCCTCCTTTGCTTATCCATCTCCGCGCACTCGAGCTCCAGCGCCCAAGTCCACACATCTCACCTCGACCCTCTCTAGACATGTCCGGAGCGGGAGGCAAGTGGATGGCCTCCTCCGTTACGGAAGGGCACATCGAGAAGCTGCGCAGCGCCGGATATTTGTCCAACGACATCGCGCACCAGCTGCCCAACGAGGGGCGGCTCATCCCCACCCCCAGGCCCCATGAGAGGGTCGTATTTCTTCCCCAGTTCCTCCGCGGACTGGGCTTCCCACTTCACCCCTTTGTACGGGGGCTCATGTACTACTACGGCCTGGACTTCCATGATCTGGCCCCAAACTTCATCCTCAACATCTCGGCATTTATCGTCGTGTGCGAGGCCTTCCTCTGCATCCAGCCCCACTTCGGCTTGTGGCTAAAGACCTTCAATGTCAAGCCGAAGGTTGTGAAGGGCAGCCAAGCGGAGTGCGGAGGCGCCATGGTGGGCAAAATGCCCAACGTTACTTGGCTTGAGGGTGCCTTCGTGGAATCCATCAAAGGGTGGCAATCGGGGTGGTTCTACATCACCGAGTCACGTGACCCTAAATGGGCAGCGGCCCCCGAGTTCAGATCTGGCATCCCCATGCAGCTCACCTCCTGGAAAGAGAAGGGCTTGCTATGGGGTAGTTCGGAGGAGCTGACCGGACTCCAGTCCTGTCTTCAGACCCTGGTGAACAAGAAGCTTAAGCTCATCAATGTGATCCAGGTCATGCTCGTCCGCCGGATTCTCCCCTGCCAGCAACGGGCCTTCAATTTGTGGGAGTTTGATCCGGCACAGCACCGGACCTTGAGCGGGCTCTTCGACATGACGTACGAAGCTGCCTGGAGGGTGCTATTCAAGGGCGCCGAAGCTCCCACATCCGCAATCGAAGATCGCGGATTCAGCATGCAGCGCCCAGCGGGCGAGGTAAGCTATGTTATCTTTTATGGGACACTCATTTTTCTCATAGTTTGACTCTATGTGGGATCTAACCTCCCAATACCTTTGACAGGACTGGCAGAAGACGTCCGGACAGGTTAACTGTCCGGCTCCCCTCCCAGAAGACCCAGCGGACACCCGTTTGACAGGGCTGCTGGTCCCGGCACTTTACGTAGTGCCGGAGAAGAAGGCCAAGAAGAAGGCCACGGGAACCCGAAGGAGTTCCCGACGCCAGGTGGTATCGGATTCATCGTCCGATGACTCCGAGGCGGACTCCTCCCCTGAAGATGAGGAGGAGAAGAAAGAGGCCTCTCCCTCAGCGGGGTGAGAGAATAAGAGGAAGGCCTCCCCAACGGGAGAGGCCAAAGGGTCCAAGAAGGGAAGGACCCTTCCCCCGGACTGCTCCGCCAACATTGGCAATGGCAACGAGGAGTGGCCCTCAAGGGCCAAGCCCCTGGCGAGATCGTAAGTATCCAGACTCCTAGATAATTTATAATTTTTCTTTTTGCCACATGGTGTCTTTCTAATGCCGCATACAACCTGTAGTCCGGTCAAGGATGATCTTCCCGCTTCGTCGAGCGGATCCTTGGGCACGTCGGATATGGATTCTTTTCCGACCGCCTCAACCCCTCGTGACGCTGATGACGCCGAGGTGGGATCCCGGGAAGGGACCCGCCAGGAGGAGGAGGCCCCGGAGGTGCCGCAAGGCAACCTCCCAGACTATGCACCAGGCTCCGCACCAGAACCTGCAGTGGTTCCGGAGTCCGGCGAGCGGTCACTTCGTAAGAAGGGCAAGACTGTGACACCGGTGGCCTCTGTCCAACCGGAGGCGCCGGATAACTTGCTGGAGGCGCTCGACGGCGCTTCCATCAAAGAAGAACACCGCACTGTCATGAGTGCGATGATTCAGAAGGTTCAGCTCGCCAAGAGCGGGCTGACCGAAGCCTGCAGCAGCCTTCTGACAGGCTTTGAGGTAAGAATTTTAAGATATGTAATGTATTACCGCATAGACAGTAGCCCCTAATGCTCGGTTCGGTGTTCGGAAAGAAAAGCCGGATTGAGGATCTAAAAAGATATACGCAGGAGTTGTAAAAAATATGTCAATATGGGATTGCAGGCTGCGCTGCTGACCTCTGCCGCACTGACTGCGGAGGTCGATGCTTTGAAGCAGAGCCTCGAGCGGTCCAAGAGCGAGCTCGGCCATGCCAAGAAGCAGCTCGAGGACAAGGAAGGTGAGTAACACCGTATTAAGTTTGTACCTTACGGAAAAGGATTTGGTTGCAATAGAAATAACAAGGATAATGTGGGTACTACAGGGGCCACGAACGAGGTGGCGACCCTGAAGGAGGCGGTGTCCGCGGCCGAATGCAATGCGGCCGCGGAACGAGCCGAGCGAGAGAAGCAGGAGGCGCGGGTGGCGGTGGTACAGCAAGAGCTCCAGGCTCTCGTGGAAAAGCACGAGAGTTTGGAGCGTGACTCGAAGACTCGGGAGTCCGAGGTTGCGTCGGCTCTTGAGAGTGCCAAAAGCCGCCAAGGCTGAAGCCCACAAGGCCCTCTGGGAAATCGAGGATTTGAAGAAAATAGCGGTGGGTAAGGCATTTTTCATGCAAAGCAAGCATGTGAATGTGAATTACCTATTACTTACCCGAATTCGGAGCTCTCCAGGAGCGTTCGCAGATCTGCCCCGCAGCGTGTCCGACGCTGCCGCTTTCAACCGGGCCGAGGAGGGGAGCTCGACGGAGAAGGTCTTCTGGTCTCAGTATGCTGAGGCCGGACATCCGGTGCCCCTTAGCGACCAGCTGAAGCAGCTGGTTGAGCTCCACAAGGAGGCCGAATAGGCCATGAAGGGCCTCATAGTTCGGCTGTGGCCCAAGGAGGCCATGCCTGGGAGCTACTTCGGCCTGGTGCGGCGGCTGGTGGATGCGTGTCCCTCGGTTGAAGTCGTCAAGCAATCTGCCTGCATTGAAGGTGCCCGTCGGGCCCTTGCCCGTGCAAAGGTGCACTGGGGCAGGATGGACGCTGAGAAGCTTGTGACGGATGCGCCACCGGCGGGCAAGGAGTATTGCACGCCCGAAATGTATTATAAGAGTGTCCTGAAGGGTGCCCGCATGATTGCGGGTGAGTGCTCCAAAGATGTAATATTTGAGTAGACTCGCATTTTGTTATCCTGTGCGCTGAAAACTTTGTTCATATGCACTAAGCAACGCTTGTTAATTTAAAATATTACCTTCTGTGCGGCCGTTTATCAAATCTGCTTGAACACTCTCACTTAGCCATAGAATTCTATAATTTTAAATTTCGGCAAAGCCCCTAGTGTTTGGAAGACCGAGTTCGGGGCGCTATCCACGCCTGGACCGGACAAAGCCGGTTCCTCGCTCTAAGCAGCATAAGTCTTTAGGGACTCGAAAAAACCTCTCGAGCAGCGACCAGCTCTCACCGTATCATGACGGTCAGTTTTAGCTTTCTCCACTGAGGCGCTTGCCCAGCTCAACCGGGGCGCAATCGCAGTGGTTCTCCCAGTGCTACCTTAGCCGATACAACGGAACGTAAGGTACCATAACATGGGAGCCGGGCAAACCCAACTATTGACCCAAGACATGATTCGGAGCCGATGCATATAATGCAATAAGTTCGGGGTGCCGCACTTGTGAAAGTGTTCGGACTTATCACACCATAATGTGGGGAACTTAAGCCCCTGGTGTATCTAGCCGTACCAAAGTGTACGGATGCAACATGTCATAAATGAACATATGTGTGAGAAAGAAATGCAATTATAAGCAAAGAGCGATGCATTGTTTATTCCAGAAATACTGCCATGAATGCAGAACGATACAAATAGTGTGGTAAGCAAGGGATGGGACTATTAAACATGTCCCCCTCTAGGGGTAGGCTGCGGAATAGTGTATAAAACAGATTTAATGCTCGTAATGGAGACCACCTGAGTGTTCGTCGTAGCCTTTCTCCTTCCCTGGCTGTTGCATCATGAGTTCGGCAGGTCTACTGCCGGACAGCCCCTCTAGTAAGTGGAGTCCTGCGGATAAGAAAAAAAAAGGATGACACACTTGGGAGGCCCTGGTGTGGTTGAGCCGCACTCTGGGCCTGTTGTGTTCGTGCCCCTCCCCCTATGCCCATGGTATCTCCAGAGCGTAATGATGTACGCGAAGGACCAGTCTTGCAATTTTGTGAGGGCTGGGGTTGGGGCCGCATTGCTACGCGTGCTCGGAACATGCCAGGTGGTCTTGTTGTAAGTTACTCCGGGCGCGTTTGGCCGTGTCCGGTCGCTTAACGGTCAGACTCGAAAATTGCCTTAAGAGGCTGCTCTGTACTTTTACCGCGAGAGCCGCTGTGTGTTCCTCCATTCGGAGGGAACGTTCAGTGTTTTCGTTAACCGTAATGACTCCTCGAGGGCCTGGCATCTTGAGCTTGAGGTATGCGTAGTGCGGCACCGCGTTGAACTTTGCGAACGCGGTTCGTCCGAGCAGAGCATGATAGCCGCTGCGGAACGGGACTATATCGAAGATTAACTCCTCGCTTCGGAAGTTATCCGGGGATCCGAAGACCACTTTCAGTGTAACTGAGCCTATACAATTGGCCTCTACACCTGGTATGACGCCTTTGAAGGTCGTCTTTGTGGGTTTAATCCTTGAGGGGTCTATGCCCATCTTGCGCACTGTATCCTGATAAAGCAGGTTCAGGCTGCTGCCACCGTCCATCAGGACTCTAGTGAGGTGAAATCCATCGACGATTGGGTCTAAAACCAATGCGGCAAATCCACCGTGGCGGATACTAGTGGGGTGGTCCCTTCGATCAAAAGTGATCGGGCAGGAGGACCATGGGTTGAACTTCGGGGCGACTGGCTCCATTCCGTATACGTCCCTGAGTGCACGCTTCTGCTCCCTCTTGGGTATGTGAGTTGCGTATATCATGTTCACCATCCGCACTTGTGGGGGGAAACCCTTCTGTCCTCTATTGTTCGGCGGCTGGGTCTCTTCCTCATCATCGCTATGTAGCCCCTTGTCATTGTTTTTGGCAATTAACTTGCCTGCCTGCTTGAACACCCAACAATCCCTGTTGGTGTGATTAGCTGGTTTTTCGGGGGTGCCATGTATTTGGCAAGAGCGGTCGAGTATTCGGTCCAAATTGGACGGACCCGGAGTAGTTCTTTTGAATGGCTTTTTCCGCTGACCGGGTTTAGAGCCTCTGAATCCGGCGTTGACTGTTGTATCCTCAGCATTATCGCCGTTAACGCGGCGTTTTTTTTGTTGCGACAGGACCTGCCATTGCGGTCCTTGGTATCCGGACTGCCAGAATTTTTGCTGAGGTTGTTACTGCGGGCTAGCCAGCTGTCCTCTCCCGCGCAGAGGCGGGTCATAAGTGATGTGAGGGCTGCCATGGATTTCGGCTTTTCCTGTCCTAGATGCCGGGCCAGCCACTCGTCACGGATGTTATGTTTGAAGGCTGCGAGGGCCTCTGCATCCGGACAGTCGACGATTTGATTTTTCTTTGTTAAGAACCGTGTCCAGAACTGTCTGGCCGATTCGTCTGGCTGCTGAATTATGTGGCTTAGGTCATTGGCATTTGGTGGTCGCACATATGTGCCCTGGAAGTTGTCAAAGAATGCGGCTTCCAGGTCTTCCCAACACCCAATTGATTCTGCTGGCAAGCTGTTAAGCCAATGCCGAGCTGGTCCTTTAAGCTTGAGTGGGAGATATTTGATGGCGTGAAGATCGTCACCGCGGGCCATGTGGATATGAAGGAGATAGTCTTCGATCCAAACCGTGGGGTGTGTTGTGCCATCGTAGGATTCAATGTTCACGGTTTAAACCCTTCGGGGATTTGATGATCCATTACTTCATCTGTGAAGCATAGTGGGTGTGCGGCGCCTCTATATTGGGCTATATCCCGATGTAGCTCCAACGAGCTTTGTCTACTGTGTTTGGCTCGGCCGGAGTTGCCGTATCCGGCGCGACGGTCGTCGTCGCGCATCGTGGGGCGCCCACGCGATCCGTAGATCGATCTTGATTGTCTTGCTTATCCTCCAATATGTCTCGCAAGTCCGGCGCATTCCCCCGTGGCTTCGTACTTTTCGAGCGGTACCGGGGTACTGGTGATGCAGGTTTATATGCCTCCTCCTCTAATCGGGGGAGCAACTTGCATTTGGGGTAGCTTTTGGAGGGGCGTTCAAGTTCATACTCTTCGGCCGCAAGGACTTCAGTCCATCTGTCGGCTAGCAGGTCTTGATCAGCTCTAAGCTGTTGCTGCTTTTTCTTTAGGCTGTTCGCCGTGGCCATTAGCCTGCGTTTGAAACGCTCTTGTTCGACGGGATCCTCGAGCACGACGAATTCGTCGTCGTTGAGGCTTGCCTCGTCTCCGGAGGGAGGCATGTAATTATCATCCTCTACCTCTTCGTCTGCCGCTCTCTCATCAGGGCGGGCTTCTCCGTCCTCCTGTGCTGAATCTTGCTGGAGGGGGTTCTCTTCGACACTCTCTGGGGTGTTGTTATCTCCGGTGCTGGAATCTCCATTCTTGCTGTGGCGGGATTTAGAGCGGCGTCGCTGACGCCGGTGCTTGGGCTGTTTCTTGGAGGAGTCTTCCTCCGCTTTTTCCTTGCCATTCCCATCCTTTGGGATGTCCACCATATATATGTCGTATGACGAGGTGGTCTTCCAGTGCCCCGTAGGCGCTGGTTCTTGGTCGTCTCCGGCACCGTCATCCATACCATCGATGTCTTTGGAGTCGTAGTCTAGCATGTAGGTTAGATCGTCGACAGTGGCTACAAAGTGGGTGGTGGGTGGGCTTTGAATTTCTTCGTCGTCCGCATCCCAACCATCCTGACCGCAATTCAGCCAGGGCTCTCCTGATAGCGAGAGATACTTTAGCGAATTCAGGATGTCGCCAAAAGGTGAGTGTTGAAAGATGTCTACGGCAGTGAACTCCATGATCGGCGCCCAATCGGATTCGATTGGAGGGGGCGCAGGAGGTTCGGAGTCCGGCACCTTGGAGTCACGAGCGTTGCAAGGGACAAGGTTGGTATTCGGCTCCATCGCCGTAGAGGTTGCAGCCCCCGAGGCGGTGTCTAGCCACCCGTCCTCGATCTGCGCGGTCGGCTCCGAATTAAGGGCCGGAGCGGACTCATGTGCGGCCTCCAGGGTACTGTCCGGCAGCAGAGCTAAATCATGCACATCGAGACAGTGCGGCGTGCTCGGCTATGGCTCGAATCCATCGAAGATCAAGTCTCCGCGGATGTCAGCCGTGAAGTTTAGACTTCCAAATCTGACCTGATGGCCAGGGGTGTAGCTTTCGATCTGCTCGAGATGGCCAAGCGAATTGGCCCGTAGTGCAAAGCCGCCGAATACGAAGATCTGTCCGGGGAGAAGAGTCTCACCCTGGACTGCGTTGTTGATGATGATCGAAGGAGCCATCAAGCCTATCGGTGACGACACAGAGGAACTCTCAACGGGAGCACCAATGTCGGTGTCAAAACCGGCGGATCTCGGGTAGGGTGTCCCAAACTATGCGTCTAGGCGGATGGTAACAGGAGACAAGGGACACGATGTTTTTACCCAGGTTCAGGCCCTCTCGATGGAGGTAAAACCCTACTCCTGCTTGATTAATATTGATGATATGGGTAGTACAAGAGTGGAACTACCACGAGATCAAGGAGGCTAAACCCTAGAAGCTAGCCTGTGGTATGATTGTTGTTCGTCCTATGGACTAAAACCCTCCGGTTTATATAGACACCGGAGAGGGCTAGGGTTACACAGAGTCGGTTACAATGGTAGGAGATCTACATATCCGTATTGCCAAGCTTGCCTTCCACGCCAAGGAAAGTCCCATCCGGACACGGGATGAAGTCTTCAATCTTGTATCTTTATAGTCTTGGAGTCCGGCCGATGATGATAGTTCGGCTATCCAGACACCCCCTAGTCCAGGACTCCCTCAAGCCTCCTCTGGCCCATAACACTTTCGGCCTCTTACTGGCCCATAAACTAAAAGGGCCGAGACAAAATCGACATGTATTTCAGCTTGCTAGAGGCCCGCGGGCCATTTCCATTTATACGGCCCTACCGAGCTTTTGGCATGTTAACGACCTGCTAAGAGCGTTGTTATGGTGGGCCACATTATTTGGGATCCACTAAATATTATTTGGACCAGCCCAATTAAGGCTCGCTTTGACTACACATGTTTGTTCGTTTGTATGGCATCCAGGAAATGTTTGGGCGTGTTGGCCCCCATTTCAATGATATAGCATATTCAAGAATTATCCTACTCTATACTATCGCCTCTAAAAAACATACACTATACAATAAAAAGACTAAGGCATAGAAACGTAGAATAATCCTACACTATACAATAAAGAAATTACAGCCGAATATACCCATTGGGCATTATAGTTTGGCACCAGTAATAATAAAGTGTACATAAACAGCAAATTACCTACACTGGACAAATAAAGCTCATACATCATGGACACGCATCAAAAGAACTTACCATTTGAACTATAATCTCTTCAGAAAATAGGTTGGCCGGATTCATATAGCACAAATTCCAGTCTGCAAAATCTCCAATTCCTTCGTGGTTACCTCAGTGTCGTGTTTCATTTTTATGACTCCTGCATCTAATACCTGCATGTCCAGTCTCAACTTGTTGATTGTACGTTGAGAATCATGTACACGTTGTCTTGCCACCTCTAGTTGATGCTCGAGAACATCAGCACATTCCAATTCCAATCCATAATCATTCGGTATCGGCCATGCTGCACTGCTCGGAGATCTTTGTGTTGACGTCACTTCATCCTGAAATGTTTCTGTAAGTACACATGACTAGGGCAAAAATATAGTTACAACAGTGAAGCGAGCAAGACACAATATTTTGTACATGGCAAAACAGGACTAACAATAATGTTACACATCATGAAGCATAAGCAGGTGATATTTTAAAAATTATAAAAATGGTAGTTTGTGCAGCCCGCATACAGAAATCTCTCTTAGCTCACCAGAGGAGCATGATGTTGGGGCCAAATCCAAATCACAAACAAGTTACAAATTTAGGCAGCATGTTGCGTATAAGTAAGCAAGAAGTTGGCCATTTTGTAGCTCAATTAAAGTCTTAGGGAGCATAATGAACAGCAAAGGGATTCATACAAAACTACTACAGCAAGTAAAACTATGCAATCATTAGCCTAGTATAAACTAGATTGTGAGCCTCATGCAATAATAGTTGGTTAATGGACTTCAAAGCTTCAGGCACACTTCGCCAGAGTAATTAAATGGTAAGGCCTTTAATTATGTCAACTAATAGTTATACAAGTACCCAACATCAGGCATCATTGTTTGGGCATCTCATTAACTGAGGACAAATAAAGCAATTGAAAAGAGCAAATTAACTATGCCTGAAACAAACAAGGAATTTAGCTGTTGAGTTGGATACAGTGACTTACCTTAACTGGTTGAACAGGCTCAGCACTGCTCCTACTTCTCTTGCAAGGCTCCTTCCTAACATCTTGTACTTGGAAATCCTCAATCCTATCTTCATTGCACCCCCTCTGCAAGGTGACACAAACTAGTTACTCGTCTCCTTGGAAGATAAATATGCATATTTTCCAGTCTGTGAACAACACAAAAGGATGAGATTATAACAAAACAACACCACATAATAAAACATGCCACATCTCTTGCACTTGCACACAATGAAATGAGTATTTACTATATGTGCACTATGTAAAAACTAGGCATACCTTCGAACTGGATCTCCATGTACTCTTGGAGAGCCTACTTTAGTGTACAGCCAAACCTTTATGTCACCTATGAGTTAGACAAGCCCCCAGTACAGCAGCCCTTAGTGTTTAAATAGTTGACACACTCTGTTAGAGTGTTAGGTCAAGAACAACAAGTAATCAAAGCAAACAGTCCTAGTATGGCTGGCTGATGCAAACAAGCAATTGAACAGATGTGTGAGCAAATCTTACATATTAAGAAAAGAAGCAAAGAGGGAGGCTTAAAGACCATCACTTGACTGGCCAGATTTAAGGGGCATTTAAACATCATGTGCAATGTATGAACTAACATAAACATTGCATATTCTAGATTCTACAATGGAATGCACATGTATTAGGTTATGCCATGTATGATGATGCCTAAATGTACACTATAGCAGGCAGGAGTGATTCATCATTTCACGCACAATTGAATTGTAGGTTAAGGGCCAGTTCTATTCCGCCATTTCAGAGCTTATTGTCAAAATAAGCCATAAAAGATGTAAAGAAGTCATTTTTTATGGGCTTGGGCTTAACTTATTTCATTTGGAGGGGGGGTGTTTCGGGTAGAAGCTCACTAAAAATTGAAGGGAAGGGGAATAGTGAAATGACTCTATTGTCTGCCTATATTACACTCAAAATGCAACTGCTCACACCCCCGTCACACCTGACCCTCAAGTAAAAACAAATACGCAAGCGTTCGTTTCCCGACCCGCTTGCATCTCCTCTCCCCTTCCCCTCTACCTCGATCCCCTGCCTGCAGCGCTAGGGTTCCTCCAGCGAGCCATCGCCATTGGTCCCATCTGGCCTGCTCCTCGACGATGCTTTGTCTAGCTAGGCTACATGGCCGGTGGGTAGGGCCAAATCTCTCCGGCTGCTCCTCCCTCTGGCGTCACCCCTCATTCTCATGGTCTCCAGCAGCTGCTCCATTGTGGTCCGTCCAACACACTACTCCGGCGGGCGCCACGCAACTACGGTCGATGCCACAATGCGGTAGAAGGCACCTTATTTCCCCTCCTCCCAGGCCGTGGCCTTGAGGTGCTGTTGAAGGATGAGCTCATCCAACAAGGTGAGTATCTCCTCTGAATTTTTGCCAATTTTTTATTCCGATCCACTATATGATCAATTGCTATGAGCTGCTTCTACTGCTGTTATATGACGCATTGCTATGAGCTGCTCCTGCTACTGCTATATGATGAATTGCTATGAGTTGCTGCTGCTATATGATGAATTGCTATGAGCTGCTATTGCTATATGATGAGTTGCTATAAGCTGCTCCTGCTGCTGCTATATGATGAATTGCTATGAGCTGCTGCTGCTGCTGCTATATGATGAATTGCTATGAGCTGCTCCTGCTGCTGCTATATGATGAATTGCTATGAGCTGCTCCTACTACTGCTATATGATGAATTGCTATGAGCTGCTGCTGGAATATGATGAATTGCACACTGTTGCTGCTGCTAGTGTATGATGAGTTGCAATGAGCTTTGCTGCTATATGATGCTTTCAGGTGGTGCTGCTATATGATAATAACCAGCCACTTGGACCATCGAATTTCAATACATAATTGTTCTTCATTTAAATGTGGGTCATGCATTCTTTGTTTAAATTAGGCAATGGGATCTCTATGGAAGACATTGACCAAAGTAAATTGTGCCAAGTAGATGGTGTCTTTGTATTTGCATTTTCAACAATTAGTGATGGTATGTCTTCCAATCATATTAATTACTGCACTGGGTTCAATTTGTGATGTTTGCAAGTCAAATTATTTTTCATACGGGCAGCAAAATGACAAAATATAATGCAATCTAGACTTTTCACTGATCATACCAAAGATAAGCTGAAAAGGAAGGCAATAAAAAGAATTGGTTGGCTTATTACCTGGAGCTTATATTCACATGTGCTTATTTTCTTAGGATAACTCATAATAACTGTCCCTAAGAAACTTGGCCAATAGAACTGACATACAAATAACATGTCATGATGATTTCAATGGAGGAGTGACCTACCATAGCACACTGTATAGGCTCATTGATACCTCTCCTTTTTTTGCGATGTTCCATGAAATTGCCACATACATCTTGTACTTTTTCATTGTGTAACCCTATCTGCAAGTTGACACGGCTAATTTCAGACATCTCTACATGATAATACATTGCATATCCCTTGCGCATATTTAAACCACCAATTAACGATTGTGTGCATAGCATAAACTAGCCATGACTCTATGTGCTAGACTAGCAGGCACTCTAAGGGAGCCTAATGTAGTGCACTGGAATTCCTACATGCCACCTATGATTTTGTGTAATGTACTACCTCTGTTCCTAAATATATGTCTTTGTAGAGATACCAGTATGGACCACATACAAATGTATATAAATGCATTTTTGAGTGTAGATCCACTCATTTTGCTCTGTATGTAGCCTATAGTGGAATCTATAGAAAGACTTATATTTAGGAACGGAGGTATGAGGTAGTATCATGTATGACATCTACATATCTAATTTAGCAGCCGATAGTAGAAACCATTGTCTACACAAAGGGATTACTGGTTGAAAATCCTACAAAAGCATGCTGGCAAGCACACAACAATACAAGAGAGAGAGACGCTCTTACAAGATCATTGCAATGCCTCAGTCTAGGATCTTGGTTGGCCAAGCTGTTAGATTCAGAAGAAACATCGTCCTTGTAGTTTTTGCCAGCTGCATAACATGTAACAATGACCTGTTAGTATATTTGAATTACATCGGGCAGGTGATGTTGGACGGGTTTAAAGTTGACAAGTACCTAGGCCGTGGTGGGTGCTTGGCATCTTGATAGACGGTGGGAATCAGGTTAGAAACGTCAAGGGTGATGATGCTGCGCTCGCTATTGGGGGTCCGGTAAGGAGATCTAGAACTGGCGAGTAGGGTGTTTGTGGAGCGACTCCGGTAGGGTGGACTATGGTGTGGGCGAAGCGGATATGTGGTCGTGGACGAGGGCGTCGATGAAGATTCTCCGGTGGTTGGGTTCAGGATGGTGTCGATGATGCGGATCTGCGGCCGTGGACGGGGCGTCAGAACCTCCTCCGGTAGGTTGGATTAGGGTGCGACGAAGCGGATCTGAGGCCGTGGACTGGTGAGTTGGCAAAGCAGTCCCGGTAGGGTTGATAATGGTATAGGCGAAGCTACTCCGGAGGGTTGATGATGGTGTCAGCGAAGCGGCTCCGGTAGGGTTGAGAATGGTATAGGCGAAGCTACTCTAGTAGGGTTGATGATGGTGTCAACGAAGCGGCTCCGGTAGGGTTGAGGAAGGTGTCGGCGAAGAGGATCAGAGGCCATCGACGGGGGGGGGGGTGATGGTGCGGCTCCGGGGGGTGTGGACGAAGCATCTCCGGTGGGGAGTATGAAGGAGCCGCTGCAGATGCGCTGCGGTTGACGAGAGTACCGGCGAAGCAGATCCGGCGCCATGGAGAAGGTAGGCACTGAATGGGTTGTGGTACAGTGGTGGATGAGCAGTCTACTTGTTTCTAGGTGAGGTGGGTGGGGTAGATGCGGCCGCAGAAGCAGATACGGTGAGGTGGACGCCGCTGGTAGTGAATGGGCTCTGGTACGCTGGTGGATGAGCAGTCTAGGGTTTGAGAGGGGAGGGGTAGAAAGGCCGATGAAGTACAGACGGCGTGATGTGATGCTCTGGTGTTGTGGAGTTAGTCATTTTTGCGGGAGGGGAGAGGAAATGGGGGTGCCGTGTGGTGGGGGGAACCAGAAGTTACCAAAGTAGCTCCGACCTATTATGTAGATGAGAGGGGGTATTTTAACTATTGTTCCCCATGCACCAAGGACAAAAGGGGAATTTCGCATGCTAAAGACTAGGTGGAGGAAATTTTAGAAGGAGGCGGGAGATTTTGCCGCCCACGGGATTGTTCGTATCCAGTTTCAACTAATTTTGGACCGTGCTAGCGGGAAGGTCATGCAAGACTGTGCACACAGGGCACGCGTCAACAGTTAATAACTGGTGTGAAGTCCATCCCAGAAAAAAAGACAATAACTCGGGATGATGCACCAATAACTTGGACGTTCACACGGGCGCGGCCAATTGTACAGGTGTAGAGGCGCGTTCACAAAAAAGGGATCAAACGCTCAGCCTATGTATTTCTCGTGTAAATAGATAATTTAGTGCCATTGGTTATTTACTTTAAACATAATGCATTGACGTGTTAGTGTAGAGGCGCACAAAAAGAAGTGGATATTGTAGTCCCACAAAAGAAATGGATATTGTAGTCCACTACTTAAAAGTGTTACCTCATATGATTACATAGCCTCCATTTCATAAATTGCGTACCCGTTGAATTCATATATAAATATTACATATATTACTTCATAATAGAACCTTAAATCATCGAAGACTAATGAATTTAAATGCAAGACTAACAATGATGCATGTACATGATAGCTACATTGGTTGTTTGAAGAAACATCACTGTAACTTTGGCATGCACAATTGAAATGGTTTACTTAGATAGAAAAAAATGTGATATGTGAGTGTCCAATCTTTATAGCGTTGAATCGATATTGTACCTTTGGCCACGATACGAAGTAGATATTGATTTATGTTCAAGCGATGCACATCCACGATCGCTAGATAGTGATACGTGAATGAATTGTGCAATCTCTCTTAGACGCATACATATCTCATTTCCCCGTGGGCATCGGAATCACACATGCGCACTTCGTGTATTTCTCTCCCTTCATCAAGGTTAGAATTCATCTTTCTACCCCGTCCTACAAGTCTATCACACAGAAACACACACGCTCTCTCTGTCGAACATGCCCACCCCTTTAATTCCGCCCACCCATGGCCACTAATGTCTCAAAGTATAATTATGTCTCTCACACATATGCCTAACGTTAACTCGAGTTCCGGAACCATATGAATACATACAATGGGATTCCAGCAAAGCACCTCTTGTTTTGAGATTTCACTCTCTCTCTCTCTCTCACACACACACACACACACACACACGCACACGGGCGCGTAGACATTGTTTCTTGCTTCATTTTTTCTGGCACTTGCATGCACACTGTTTGTTTATCTGCACGATGCTTTAAGTATGCCTCGCACACATGCTATCTACCTATCGCTTAATATAGATATGTGTCACACAAACTCCTTCTCCCTACTAGCAAGATGCCCATGCGTTGCACAGAACATCAAGATGCATTTGTATGAGTAGTTTATCTTGTGGGAGAAAAGAATGAATGAGAGAAGGCCTTATTTGCAAATGTGAAGAGGGGTGTGGGTATCTTTTTGCAAAATTGCCATAGTTTCCTTCCTATCTGTCGAATATAAATCGGATGGCCAATATTGCAGGATGGCAGACACCATCATCACCAACTCTGTTTTTTATAAGAGTAAAGATATGTAAGTGTCACTGCCCCCCCCACACCCACACCCACACACTTCCCAACACCGAGGGAGTAGGGTGACACCTTGATCTAGATGCTAATCTATCGACCGGCTTCTTTGTCAAACACACACACACACACACACACACTACCCGACACCGAAGGAGTAGGCTGGCACCTCGATCTTCATAGTAATCTATCTACTGATTCTCTCTCAAACACACACACACTCGCTATAGTTGTGCCTCTGTGCCTACCGCACACACTCTCGATACGTCTTTCTCTCCCTCCCCCCTCCCCACCCTAACAATGATAGCAGAAGGGTGACAACTCGATCTGGTCTTAATATGTTAATTGGTTTCTCTCTCAAACATTATGTCTCTGTGCCTCGCTTAGACACACTCGATATGTATTTCTCTCCGTAGCCCCCTCGATATGTAGACTTCTCGCGCGCGCTCAGCTGTAGTGACGATGACGCTGAACCCAGTGTGCCTTGTTTTTACTGGCCTCATGTGATAGTTTTCACCCTGTTTTCTATTAATTCACAAGGCAACATTTTCTTTGTTACTACTAGTGAATCTGAAATCATTCAGGGCAGACATAAAATATATCACTTCAAGCCAATTATCGCAGTAACTATTTTAAAAGAAACTAGCTAGATGCCCGTGCGTTGCATGGAACATCAAGATTGTCATAGTTTCCTTCCTATCCGTTAGAGAAAAGGATGAACGAGGGAAGGACTTATTTGCAAACGTGGAGAGGGGTGTGGGTATCCTTTTGCAAAATTGTCATAGTTTCCTTCCTATCCGTTAGATATAAATCTGATGGCCTATATTACAGGATGGTACGCACACCTTCATGACCAAGTCTGTTTTCTACTCCCTCTGTTCCTAAATATTTATCTTTTTAGAGATTTCAACAAGTGACTACATACAGAGCAAAATGAGTGAATCTACACTCTAAAATATGTCAACATACACATCTGTATGTGGTAGTCCATTTGAAATCTGAAAAAGACAAATATTTAGGAACAGAGGGAGTATAAGAGTATAGATGGAGATATATCTCTAGCATGGTCCACAAAAAAAATGTGTTGGACTGGTTAGTGCCCGACGCGATGACCTGAGTTCGAATTCTGCCTTTAACTTTAGATTTTTTATATTATATATTACTTATTTAATATATACTTCTTTCACTATTGTACTGACAGTGGAACCCACAGAGTACTTAGAATACAAGATTAAGGATGGACTTGCTTCTTTTTAACTTTCTGTACGAAGCTGTAGCCACCCTGCAAGTCACGTGTACACTATACATGCAATTAACTTTTTATAGAGGGAGAATCATACACACAATTAACTCAAATGGATTGGATATGACTCTATTATTTCCAGCATAAGAGCATCTCCAACGGTAGCTGACAAATTTCCTCCCGCTTCCTTCCGTGGAGGACGACATCAAACGCCAGTGGCATACATTTTCACAACTCTAACCAACTAGATGAAATTCGTGCAAACATGGACTGATTTCATATAAGCATGAAGGATTTCGTATAAAAAAGTTGGATCTTCATATAAACATAATGGATTTCATTACATTTACATGAACTAAACGGTGCTAATCCGGCTCTCTTGGTATAATTAATACTCCCTCTGTCCAGAAATACTTATCCTAGAAATGGATGTATCTAGACTTATTTTAGTTATAGATACATCCAATTTATCCATTCTTAAAAAAAATATTTCCTGCCATCCGGAGAAGGAGTACCTAATCCAAATGGCCACCCGCGGATCCCTTTGTCTTCCTCATGTCCGGCAGACACTCGCGGGGTCAACGAAGGTCCTCGGAAGAGACGAAGCAGCAAAGAAACCACCTGAATGCGCAGTCGTCGCCTCGGCGGTGGCCTTCATGGGACCCAAGTGGCGGCGGCCTCCCGTGTTCTACTTCTCCTCGATGATGGCAGCGGACATGGAGAACCTGGCCACCAACTCGTCACTCTCCACGCACCCGGCTTGTGTCTCTGCCTGCATGGCGCTGCCGCAGGCACGGGAGGCGCGCCCACAGACACGGGAGGCGCGTCCATCGCAGACACTAGTGGCGCGGCACGACACGGTAGCGACGACGCCCGTACCGGTGTGCTCGCCGCCATGCCGGCGTGGAGCAACTCGTTGCTCCTCATCGAGTTGAACTGGAGCGGCGAGTTGTTGAACCACGCGCCGGCTTGGGGCGACAACTGGCTCCGTCGGGCCAAGCGAGGTTGGTGAAGCATCGAGCGACCTCGCCCGTATCCGGAGGGCTCGGTGGGCCACCCAGCCGGGAAATATGCCAGAGAACGGCTCCTCAGAATCCATCAGAAGAGTGGAGAAAATGGTGAAGGAGGAGATGGGGGAGCGACAGAGGGGTGCGATTCTTGCCCCTGTCTGTCTAGCCTCGTTTAAATAGAGGGCGAACGGTAGGAGCTTGGCCGGCATCTGGCCTCGTTTAAACTGAGGGCAGATGAGAGGAGCTCGGCCGGTGTTGCGTTTAATTCTGGCCCGCTCATGAACGGATGTGTGGCCGAAGTGGTTTCTCAGTTTGCATGCGGGTTTAACGGATGGGTTTGATGGAGGCGAGAAGGCGTGTTCAGCCGGGCGTGCAGCGAGCGGTGCAGTACTATTTGATTTGACAGCGGGTGGCGCAATTCCCTATACAGCTTTAATGCAGACAGCGGAGGGAGTATGGTTCCCGAAATGTTGAACGGCCAATAATGCATCCTCCTTCAATTAGCATCGTGAATGCATGAGGGAAGTAATGGGAGAAGGGCCGGGAAAAGAGGCTGCACGATGTGAGTGCAACGCAGTTTGCACTCATATAAAGGCGCCCCTCCATTCCAATGCATCTACCACATCGTACGCACCTAAGCATTTGCCTAAGCACCTACACTAAGCGCAAAAGTGCTCACCCCAGACCCATGGCGGCGATGCGCGCGAGCGGCCAGCGGCTGTGCCAGATGGTCCACGACGCCGGCCTGCGGCATGGCGCCGAGGATCGTCTCCAGACGGTGTTGGCGACCGACTGGTGGATGGCCGCCGTTGACGCCAACTACGACTCTCAGTGTGACCAGATGATCGTTGCCACCACCAAGAAGTTCACCGTCCTCAAGAAGCTCATGGATGACATCGTCGTACTCCTCTAGCCCTGTAACATCCCAAAATTCTAAATTTTGGAATGTTATATTAAATAAATAGTTTTGATTGATTGTTTGATTGTGGTGTGGTTTCTTGTGTGAAATTGAGTGAAATTTGAATCTTTTTGAAATTTAAATGAGAGGGAATGAAATGACTTTCCCAAAATTTCACCTTGCAATTATGATCTCCATGAATTCAAATTCTTTTCAAATACAAAACCGTAGAGAGAAGATGACATGACATCTTCCATTTAAATAAATGAAAAGGGTTTTGAAAATATTTGAATTCTATTTGGAACTATTTCTAATTCAGAAACTTTAAGCAACTCAATGATTTTCATGAGAAAAGATAAAATGACTTCTTCAAAACATATGAAATATGAGTTAGAAGTTTCAAAGAATTCAAATTTAAAGTCCCTTTGAAATTATTTTCAATTTGGAGTTATTTGGGTTTTATTCAAATTATTTTTCTCCAAAAGTAAAATATATGGAAAATAGGGTAAAATGATTCCCTACAGTAGAAAATTGGAGAGAAATAAATTTGGAAATCATTTTGGTATTTTTAAAATGATTTTTATTGGGTTTTACTATAGTTGTAGCACTCTTTGCTTTATTTGAATTTTTGCTGAATCTATTTTGATGCTAGAAAAATGTTCAGGTTTTAGAAAATATGTTTCTGAAAATTTCTATATATAAGATGCCTATGTAAATTTTTAATTTTATTTTTGTTATTAAGCTTTCCTTTCTGTTTCTATTTGAAAAAATCAGTACATGCAGCCAAATTTTATCCGTCGCCCACGTGCAGAGTTCACCCAGGCCGGCCCATATTGTATTTTTTTTTGGTTAAACTTTTTTTCTTTCTTTTGTGTTTGAGAAAAGAAAAAAAAAACTGCCACACGCGCGCGGGCCGGCCGACCGAAGCTTTAGGCCCATGCGCTTTTCTCTTCTCTCTTTCTCCTATTCGTCTATGTTTAGTCCCATATTACCTAACCTTTGACCCCTAAGTCCCTTTTGTACCTATAAATATAGACCCATAGAGCCTCCAAAAATCATTCGATTCGGGTTAGATCAATATTTTGGTTTGACTAGATTCATTAAAGAAAAATAATTTTTCTCCTCTCCGGCGGGACTTTTGAAAGTTATATTCTCTCTCCGAAGTAGTCTTTTCTCTATCTAATAGGTACCTTTCTTCGTATTTTTTTATACTTGCATAGCTTATTACTTTTAGACTAGTGTACTTATAAATTAGTCCCTGTATTTGTATTTTAAGACTAGAATTCTTTTAGTCATAGCCTTTTTCTTCTGTAAAATAGCCACTGATTTTTCAAATAGCCATAACTTTTTAATCGTTCATCCAAATTAGATGAAACCAACGCCAATATTTTTGACTTGATTCTACCTATCTAATGAATCTATCAAATAAATTTTTTTTGCAACTCCCAAATGTCGAAATTTGTTCAGATTCCTACTCAAATTTCTTTTGATCAAATCTTTTTTTCCGTACCTCCGTTTTCGATGAAACCAACGCCTAAGTCTTCGTAACGATCCCCTTTATCCAATAAACCAACTTTAACATGTTTTTTGACAATTTAAAATTTGTGTTTAGTTCAGATTAGTATTCGATCTTGTTTCATCTGTAACTTCAGTTTTATAAATCCGTTTTAGTTGATTCTTTTTGCAAATCGAAGCTCTTGACCTAAACTTTCTGATAAGGCTAAATCCACCCATTTTTTGTTGCAAGAGTTAATTGCTTGTTTTCGAAGCTTTCCAAGATCTTTTCTTCGATTCTTTTGCATAATTGCTTATGTGTGGTTACATTTGATATCTTACGATAGATTGAACAGAGTGTGATGAGTAGAACTATCAGGAGTTATGAGTGCGAAGGATCTTCATCAACAGTACAGGCAAGTTCACACTTTGATCATATTTTTCATACCCAGTTTTTATGATTAGCTTCAACCCTCAAACATTGCATGAGTAGGTTTAATAACATGTGGGTACTGGGAAGTAGTTGATGAGGTAGGAACCTATTGTCTTATATTCAAACCCTTGGGTGTTACTACGTTATGCTTATACTGCTATGCTATGCTCGTAGACGTGGATTGGTTTTGAGAGAATTCATGAAAGATGTGAGAGTTATTGTTAATTTAAGGTTTAACTTAAGATGGCTACTTTAAAACACATCTAGGTAGATTGGTTGGGGCACCCTGGAGCACCCAGTGGTTTGCCCGGGCACCTGGAGAACCCAGTGCTTGCCCAAGAGGATCTCGGAGTACCCGTGTGATCACCTTATGGAATGCCACCCAGGCTTAAAGGGGTCATAAGATTATTCATACTAGAAACTTCTGTGTGCAGCGACAAGCCATTATGGGCTCTGGCATAGTTGAGTAAGTTGCGTGAGCTCTTGAAGAGGTAGACTAGCAGATGTAGGGGATGTAGGTGGTACTATCTACCCGGAGTAGAGAGTTAATGCTTCTGAAAGATTGTGTCTCGGTCATCCGTTTCTCAAACATCATGAAGTGCGAGAAATTCAACGGAGGAGATCGAGTCTTGTGGGGAAAAGTGTGCAAACCTCTGCAGAGTGTATAAACTAATCATGATTAGCCGTGTCCCCGGTTATGGACATATTGAGTATCTGGTACTTGAATTATTGATTTGATCTCATCACTCTATTTAATGAAATTGTTGGGTTATAATTATTACTTTGGGATTGAGTTGGAGGAACCTTCTCAATATTTTCAACAAACTTTGTAGTTAAATAATTATATTTCTTTGTTGTAGGGAAAAACTGACTTTATGCAAAATTAAACTTAGAGCCTCCACCAGCCAAATATGCATGTAGTGATAGCTATTATTCATCATTATCCTATGGTGTGAATTTGCCAGTACATTCAATGTACTGACCTACATGGTTGCAACGTCTCATGTTGCAGGATTCTTACGACGAGTAAGTGATATGTTAGGGTTACGATTTCTACACTCAACTTTGTCGTTGGCTCCACAACCTTGATGTTACTTCCGCTATATGGATTGAGGTAATAGTATTTATGTTACTTTATACATGTGATTTACCTCTGTTATAAATCCTCGAGTAATGTGTGTGTCAACACACCGATCCAGGGATGACACTTAAGCACAGAGACTTGACCGTCTGAGGTCGGGTGGTTACAAGATGGTACTAGAGCACATGTTGACTGTAGGACATGACCCTAGAGACTGGCAAGCCCATAGGAAAATTTTTCTCTAAAAACTTTATTTTCAAAAGATCTTTTACCTCTCTTCTTTTTTGAGATTTATCAAATATTCCCTTTTAGTTAGACCATACCCCTTTCCCCTTTTGACCACACAAAGATACGATTGATGAGACCACTCCAAGAAGTACAAGATATCGGACAACTAAGACCACTTTGGAATAAAGAGGATTTTTACCGCGCATTACAATGATAAAAACTACAACGGTTGATGACTCCGAAAACTAGAAGAATTTGAAGGTTCTGAAGAATTTCCAAATTAGTATGACCTAGGAAGGCTACCCTTATGGAACTTGGCGGACTATGGAAGCTGTCGATACCCGAGATCAAGTTGTGTTGGAGAAAGACCGGAACATGGAGCGTAAAACTCAAAGTTTTGTCAAGAAAACCCTAAGGCAGGAGATATCAACTATGGAATGATAGTTCATGTCAATGACCAGGGCAGAAACATGGATATCCAAGATGATATCGCCCGCTTATGCTATTGTCACCGTGATGAGTTAAGCATGCATTTCTTCGGAAGGATTGGATGGTAGAAGGCCGATGGAGCACCTGTCAACAAAAGATGAAGTTTTAACCTTAGCTGGTGTATCACTAGGATCTGGAGTATTACATCAAGAAGTTTAGGGTGGAACTTTAGGAAGCCGTATTTGACAAGGGAGCATTTCGTGAAGAACTCAGGACCCAGAAGCTGAAAGTAGCCAAGCTGGAGGAGCAAAACCTCGAGATACCGGAGATTCGTCGGGAACTGAAGGACAGTAGGACCATGGTTCATGCCAAGGATATTGAAACCCAGAAGTTTGGAACGCAACTCCAGAGATATTAGAGGACGTCACGAGAGACTTCGTGTCAATAGAGATGATCTGGCAGAAGAACTTGAGAAGGACAAGTACGATCGGAAGAAGCCATCGGATCCATGAACAAGACTTGAAGAGTTTGGCGATTTTGAAGATTTATTGACCTTTAAAAGACCAAACTCCTGTTATATACCTATGCTAGATGCGACGGTTGTGAGCTATCATTTGTTTGATGTTTTTCCGACAGCCACAAAATAAAATCTGTCTTTTCAAAACTATTGTTTGTATTGTGTGTATCCCCCTATCTCTCTTATCTCACCCCAAAACCCCTGGACCCAATAGAGGATGAATGGAGATGAGCTCATATTATCTGGACCGATGACTCAATTGGAGACGGACCGATGGATTCAGAATATGGAAAGTT
The DNA here is from genome assembly GCF_018294505.1 of Triticum aestivum. Lineage (NCBI taxonomy): Eukaryota > Viridiplantae > Streptophyta > Magnoliopsida > Poales > Poaceae > Triticum > Triticum aestivum. The sequence goes on from NC_057807.1 coordinate 281,694,349, forward strand.
ACATGAAGAATAACACTATAGCCGGAAAGGATATGACCCAGCATGCTCTTCACTGCTTTGAAAGAGGTGCTGCTACTTGGTGGAGGATGTACCAAACCATCAATGGATGGCAAGGAGTAACCACTTGGAAAGAATTTAAGTTGACTTTGCCAAAGTCTCGTCTTGTGTTCCCGAATTTGAAGCCTTATGGAAATGATATGAAGAAACTCTGCGCATGCAAGCTTTGTGGAGAAATAGGACACAACCATAAAGAACACAAGGATGAATGCCCTAATTGTGAGGGACGTCACCCAGCTGAAGAATGCCCAACTAGGTTGATTGCTTGTTTCTTGTGTGAAGGGACTACCCACTACCCTGCTCAGTGTCACAGTTACCCCATGATACAAGGAACCGTTCAGCATAAGAAAGAAACAATGAAAGGAGCCCTCAAGGAAACTTTAGAAGAACCTGTGATGAAGGAAGAGGTGGTGGAAACACCGGAAGAAGACCCTACACCAAGTCATGCTATTCATGTGGAGAAGGAGGACACATCTCCTAGAATTGTTTGAAGGGGGATCTAGTAGAATTCCCGACAGAGGAAGTAGAGTATGACCCACAGGAAATAGAAGCCCTGATTGGCACGGAAAGGACCAGGAATGGAAATAGATTGGATTCCAGGAAGGACCTGAGTCATAACACCTGTTTCAGGTGCAAGGATTCAGGGCACTACTTTAGCAGTTGCCCAAAAAGGAAGCCGAGGACCCAAGGAGGCTATGTAATCACAAGGAAACCATGAGACTTGTCTGAAGTAGTATGTTTCTGCTGTAATGAAGCAGGGCACTTTGCTAGATATTGTCCCAAAGAGAAGGAGGCTTGTGCTAAATAGTTGAGTTTGCAACAAAAGAAATGTAGTAGTAGTAGCGAGAGCAATTCTTCTATATTGAGATGTTGAGTTGAGGCATCTAATGGAAATGCAGGAGATTGTAATAATTTGAGAATCAATGAAGTTAGCAGTGATTTGGATTTTATGAATTGTTACTCTATGAAGAAAGATTTTGACCATTTTCGAGGATACAAGAAATATGGTCTATGGATGAATTTGTGCATCTCAAGGGTCGTAGTACCCTGTGAGCACACTTGACCTCTGGAAAGGAGTAAGATATTCCAGGGAGTGGACCTTGGAAAAATTAACTACGAGTTCTATCTCGATATGTGGGATACCCTAAGAGTATGGAGAGATGAAGTACTATTGGATATAAAGGAGGTATAATGTTAGTAATAAGGAGCAATTGTAACTCTATGACGAGTCGGGGTAATCACATTTTAGTTTGGAACCAACAGAAGGAAGGGAGACGGTACCATTGGATGGATTTAAGAATGCTAGGAAGGTGGAGGTTGGAATAGTGATTAGTTGCCCCGAGGATGAGTTCAAGGTTTACAAGTGATGAGATGGGCCATAACCCACAGGCCCCAGGACTTGCCAAGAAGCAAGCACACTCTTGCTGAAGGAAAAACCCTGGAAGTGGATATGTCTATATCAACCGACGATTTTATAGGAGCAACGCAAAACCTGAGAGTTGTGAAGGAACGATAGATGTTTGTTTGGCTTGTAGAATCAATGGATTTATTCGAACTTGGTTCGTCGACAAGAGAAATTCTGCAATGCTTGTGAGGACGACCGAGTGTTAGATTGCGAGATTCGCTGAATCATATACAAGGTAATGATTTGGGTGCGGAATGGATTGATCACCATGCCGACTTACTCTTATTATTCGGCTTGCTATGTGGGATGGTAAATCTGAGTGACTTACCTATAGTAGAGCAACGACGATCAAAACCTTGTTTGAACCTTAGAATGGTATGACAATTTTCCCCCTTGTATAAGGCAGTTGTTGCCAAACGTAGGTCATACGGTGAGAAATGAAGCCTAGACCCATCTCCTCCAGGAGAAACCATAAATTATTGCCCACCATGAGATATCGATAGTTGTTTAGTATTGGCGCTAGACCCGTCAGCTAAGAAGGCTAGTCACAAAGGTACCGTACCAAGATGAAATGGACATAAGAATCGAGGGAAAAGGTTATGCCACTACCAGAAGGGCCCAAAGAAGGAATTTCCCCGGGAATCTAAGAAGATCGACACTGTCAAGAATAAGGACAGAATATATGAGCATTGATGGAACCATAACAATGCTTCTAAGGGTGGTAGCACCCCAGGCCCCCTGTGATGATCGATGCATTTTGAGAAGACCCCGACCCTAACCTATTTCTTTCTAGCCTCTCTGAATCTCGAGGACAAGATTGATTTTAAGGGTGGTAGGTTTGTAACATCCCAAAATTCTAAATTTTGCAATGTTATATTAAATAAATAGTTTTGATTGATCGTTTGATTGTGGTGTGGTTGCTTGTGTGAAATTGAGTGAAATTTGAATCTTTTTGAAAGTTAAATGAGAGGGAATGAAATGACTTTCCCAAAATTTCACCTTGCAATTATGATCTCCATGAACTCAAATACAAAACCCTAGAGAGAAGAAGACATGACTTCTTCCATTTAAATAAATGAAAAGGGCTTTGAAAAGATTTGAATTCTATTTGGAACTATTTCAAATTAATAACTTTAAGCAACTCAATGATTTTCATGAGAGAAGATAAAATGACTTCTTCAAAACATATGAAATATCAGTTGGAAGTTTCAAAGAATTCAAATTTGAAGTCCCTTTGAAATTATTTTCAATTTGGAGTTATTTGGGTTTTATTCAAATTATTTTTCTCCATAAATAAAATATATGGAAAATAGGGTAAAATGATTCCCTACAGTAGAAAATTGGTGAGAAATAAATTTGAAAATCAATTTGGTATTTCTAAAATGATTTTTATTGGGTTTTACTATAGCTGTAGCACTCTTTGCTTTATTTGAATTTTTGCTGATTTTATTTTGACGCTATAAAAATGTTCAAGTTATAGAAAATATTTTTCAGAAACCTTTGATATATAATATGCCTATGTACAATTTTATTTTTATTTTCGTTATTCAGCTTTCCTTTCTGTTTATATTTAAAAAAAAGAGTACATGCGGCCACAGTTTATCCGTTGCCCACGTGCACAGTTCACCGAGGCCGGCCCATATTGTATTTTTATTTTTTTGTTTATGTTTGTGGAAAAAAATTGTTTCTTAATTTTCTTTCTTTCTTTTTTTTGTGTTTGAGAAAAGAGAAAAAAACTACCGCACGCGCGCGGGGCCGGCCGACCCAAGCTTTAGGCCCATGCGCTTTTCTCTTCGAGTCTCTTCTCTCTTTTCTCTTTTTCGTCTAGTTTAGTCCCACGTTACCCCTAAGCCTTTTTTCACCTATATATATATAGACCCATAAAGCCTCCAAAAATCATCTGATTTGGGTTAGATCAATATTTTGGTTTGACTAGATTCATTAAAGAAAAATATTTTTTTCCTCTCCGGCGGGACTTCTGGAATTCTCTTTCCGAAGTCGTCTTTTCTCTATCTAATAGGTACCTTTCTTCCTATTTTTTTATACTTCCATAGCTTAGTATTTTTAGACTAATGTACGGTAGAATAATTAGATTTAAAAATTAGTCCCTGTATTTACATTTTAAGACTAGAATTCTTTTAGCCATAGCCTTTTTATTCCGTAAAACAACTTGGCCCTGATTTTTCAAATAGTCATAACTTTTTACTCGTTCATCCAAATTAGACGAAACCAACGCCAATATTTTCGACTTGATTCTACCTATCTAATGAATCTATCAAATAATATATTTTTTTCAACTTTCAAATTTCAAAATTTGTTCAGATTCATACTCAAATTTCTTTGGATCATATCTTTTTATCCGTACCTCCGTTTTCGATGAAACCAACGCCTAAATCTTCATAACGATCCCTTTATCCAGTAAACCAACTTGAACATGTTTTTGACAATTTAAAATTTGTGCTTAGTTCAGATAAACGCAAAAAGAATCAACTAAAATGGAGTTAGACCATATCCCTTTCCCCTTTTGACCACACAAAGATATGACTCATGAGACCACTCCAAGAAGTACAAGATATCGGACAACTAAGACCACTTTGGAATAAAGAGGATTTTTACCGCGCATTACAATGATAAAAACTACAATGGTTGAAGACTCCGAAAACTAGAAGAATTTGAAGGTTCTGAAGAATTTCCAAATTAGTATGACCTAGGAAGGCTACCCTTATGGAACTTGGCGGACTATGGAAGCTGTCGATACCCGAGATCAAGGTGTGTTGGAGAAAGACTGGAACATGGAGCGTAAAACTCAAAGTTTTGTCAAGAAAACCCTAAGGCAGGAGATATCAACTATGGAATGATAGTTCATGTCAATGACCAAGGCGGAAACATGGATATCCAAGATAATATCGCTCGCTTATGCTATTGTCATCGTGCTGAGTTAAGCATGCATTTCTTCAGAAGGATTGGATGGTAGAAGGCTGATGGAGCACCTGTCAGTAAAAGATGAAGTTTTAACCTTAGCGTTAGGGGGGGCACACCCTGTCCACAAGGGTGGGGGGCACGCCCCCTCCCCTTGTGCGCGACCCCTGCCTCGTGGGCCCCCTGGAAGTCCACCGACCTCAACTCCAACTCCATATATTTGCTTTCACGAAGAGAAAAAATCAGAGAGAAAGTTTCATCGCGTTTTACGATATGGAGCCGCCGCCAAGCCCTAATCTCTCTCGGGAGGGCTGATCTGGAGTCCGTTCGGGGCTCCGGAGAGGGGGATTCATCGCCGTCGTCATCATCAACCATCCTCCATCACCAATTTCATGATGCTCACCGCCGTGCGTGAGTAATTCCATCGTAGGCTTGCTAGACGGTGATGGGTTGGATGAGATTTACCATGTAATCAAGTTAGTTTTCTTAGGGTTTGATCCCTAGTATCAACTATGTTCTGAGATTGATGTTGCTATGACTTTGCTATGCTTAATGCTTGTCACTAGGGCCCGAGTGCCATGATTTCAGATCTGAACCTATTATGTTTTTATGAATATATGCGAGTTCTTGATCCTATCTTGCAAGTCTATAGTCACCTATTATGTGTTATGATCCGGCAACCCCGAAGTGATAACCGTAGTTTGAGGAGTTCATGTATTCACTATGTGTTAATGCTTTGGTCCAGTACTCTACTGAAAGGAGGCCTTAATATCCCTTAATTTCCATTAGGACCCCGCTGCCACGGGAGGGTAGGACAAAAGATGTCATGCAAGTTCTTTTCCATAAGCACGTATGACTATATTCGGAATACATGCCTACATTACATTGATGAACTGGGGCTAGTTCTGTGTCACCCTATGTTATAACTATTACATGAGGAATCGCTTCCGACATAATTATCCATCACTGATCGAATGCCTACGAGCTTTTCACATATTGCTCTTTGCTTATTTACTTAACCGTTGCTACTGTTACAATTACTACAAAATTAGTACTGTTACTTTTGCTACCGTTATCGTTTCTTCCATACTACTTTGCTACTAAATACTTTGCTGCAGATACTAAGTTATCCAGGTGTGGTTGAATTGACAACTCAACTGCTAATACTTGAGAATATTCTTTGGCTCCCCTTGTGTCGAATCAATAAATTTGGGTTGAATACTCTACCCTCGAAAACGGTTGCGATCCCCTATACTTGTGGGTTATCAAGACTATTTTCTGGCGCCGTTGCCGGGGAGCATATCTCTATTCTTTGCGTCACTTGGGATTTATATCTGCTGATCACTATGAGGAACTTGAAAGACGAAAGAACTAAGATTTATCCCTCAACTACGAGGGGAGGTAAGGAACTGCCATCTAGCTCTGCACTAGATTCTCCTTCTCTTATGAGTAAGCTTGCGACACCTAAACCTACTTCTGCTATTAATTCTGATATGTCGCATGTTATTGATGATGCCACTTCTACTATGCATGATACTTATGATGAAACTACTTCTGTGCTTGAAACTACTATGCCATTAGGTTAATTTCTTGATGAACAACTTTCTAGGGTTAGAGAGAATGAAATTATTAAAGATAGTGATGATGAAGGTTCTCCCCGTAAGTATGAATTGCATGTTGTTCCTGAGGATTATGTTATGGATGAGGAAACTACTAGAGATATTCTTGGTTGCAATGATAGTTCTGATCTTAAGAAGTTATTAGTTAAACTGAAAATGAAATCTCTAAATGCCAGAATGAAATATGACCCTGCTTTTGCTACTTCACCAATCTTTGTTACTGATAAGGACTATGAATTCTCTGTCGATCCTGAGATAATTACTTTGGTTGAATCTGATCCTTTTTATGGCTATGAATCTGAAACTGTTGTGGCACATCTTACTAAATTAAATGATATAGCCACCCTGTTCACTAATGATGAGAAATCTCGCTACTATTATATCCTTAAGATATTTCCATTCTCATTAAAGGGTGATGCTAGAACTTGGTTTAATTCTCTTGATCCTGGGTGTGTGCATAGTCCCCAGGATATGATTTATTACTTCTCTGCTAAATATTTCCCTGCTCATAAGAAACAAGCTGCCTTGAGGGAAATATATAATTTTGTGCAAATTGAAGAAGAGAGTCTCCCACAAGCTTGGGGGAGGCTTCTCCGATTACTTAATGCTTTGCCTGATCACCCTCTTAAGAAAAATGAAATACTTGATATCTTTTATAATGGAGTAACCGATGCTTCCAGGGACCACATGTATAGTTGTGCTGGTTGTGTTTTCAGGGAAAGAACAGTCGATCAAGCTGAATTGTTATTAAATAATATGTTGACTAATGAAAATAATTGGACTCTTCCTGAGCCAATTCTTGAGCCAATTGAGCCAACTCCTAAACCAACTCCGAAGAAGAGAGGTGTTCTATTTCTCAGTCCTGAAGATATGCAAGAGGCAAAGAAATCTATGAAAGAAAAAGTTATTAAAGCTGAAGATGTTAAGAATTTACCTCCTGTTAAAGAAATACATGGTCTTAATTTACCACCTATTGAAGAAACACATGGTCTTGATAACCCGACACAGGTAGTAAAAGTAAATTCTCTCTATAGATGTGATAAAGTTGAAATCCCGTCTACTAAGTTTCCTAGCCAATGTTTGGATGAATTTGATGACTTTATGGCTAGACAAGAAAACTTTAATGCTTATGTTGGTAGAGAATTATAGAGTAATGCTTACATGATTGGACGCTTGAGTGATTATATGGCTAGAGTTAAAGGTGAACTTAAACTCATCAGCAAATATGCTTCTATGGTTACCACTCAAGCAGAACAAGTACTTAAAGCTCAAAGTGATTTGCTCGATGAATTAAATAATAAACATGACTTTGCTATTAGAGTGGCTACTAGAACTGGTAAAATGACTCAGGAACCTTTGTATCCTGATGGCCACCCTAAGAGAATTGAGCAAGATTCTCAGAGAAATAATGTAGATGCACCTAGTCCTTCTAAGAAGAAGAAAAATAAAAATGATAGGACTTTGCATGCTTCTAGTGAACCTATTGTAGACACACCTGAGAATCCCAATGATATTTCTATTTTTGATGCTGAAACACAATCTGGTGATGAACATGAACCTAGTGATAATGTTAATGATAATGTTCATGTTGATGCTCAACCTAGCAAAAACAATGATGTAGAGATTGAACCTGCTGTTGATCTTGATAACCCACAATCAAAGAATCAACGTTATGATAAGAGAGACTTTGTTTCTAGGAAGCACGGTAAACAAAGAGAACCATTGGTTCAGAAACCCATGCCTTTTCCTCCGAAGCCATCCAAGAAAAAGGATGATGAGGATTGTGAGCGCTTTGCTGAAATGATTAGACCTATCTTCTTACGTATGCACTTAACTGATATGCTTAAAGTAAATCCTTATGCTAAATACATGAAGGATATTATTACAAATAAAAGAAAGTACCGGAAGCTGAAATTTCCACCATGCTTGCTAATTATACTTTTAAGGGTGGAATACCAAAGAAACTTGGAGACCCAGGAGTACCAACTATACCATGCTCCATTAAAAGAAACTATGTTAAAACTGCTTTATGTGATCTGGGAGCCGGTGTTAGTGTTATGCCTCTCTCTTTATATCATAGACTTGAATTGAGTAAGTTGACACCTACTGAAATATCTTTGCAAATGGCTGATAAATCAACTGCTATACCTGTCGGTATTTGTGAGGATGTGCCCGTTGTGGTTGCAAACGTTACTATCTTAATGGACTTTGTTATTCTTGATATTCTCGAGAGTATGTCAATTATCCTTGGTAGACCCTTTTTGAATACTGCAGGGGCTGTTATTGATTGCAACAAAGGCAATGTCACTTTTCATGTTAATGGTAATGAGCATACGGTACACTTTCTGAGGAAACAACCTCAAGTTCATAGCATCAATTCTATTGGGAAATTTCCAACTATCATTATTGGAGGTTTTGAATTTCCTCTTCCTACTGTCAAGAAGAAATAAGATATTCTTATTATTGGGGATGTGCATATCCCCGTTGAGGTAACCTAGTGTTATTCGAAATTTCTCCGGTTCCATGTTATTCGGAATGAATTTGTTAACAAGACTTGATCAACCTCGTTAGTGGATTCCTTTTGATGATCATGAGATGGATGAAACTAGAAGGCACAACCTTCTGTACCCTCTTTTTACTATCTGTTATTTAGATTAAATAAAGTAAAAATAGTATTATCTATCTGTTTTTTAAATTATCCATGCAATAAAAAATATCTCGAAAATAAAAGTTCTCCAAATGCCCTGCAAATTTAGTATGATTTTTTCTGGAATATTTGAGAATATCTGGCACTGAGAATACAGCAGGGGGAGCTGGCACCTGGCCACGAGGATCCAGGGCGCGCCCACCCTTACAGGGTGCGCCCCCTGCCTCGTGGGCCCATGATGGCCCCCCTCCACTTATTCCTGCACCCACACACTTCATCTTCCTCCCAGAAAAAATCACCATCCAGCTTAAGCACGAGTTCTAGCTCATTTTGCTACGATTTTCGATCTCCTTGCTCAAAGCTCCATTCACAAAACTGCTTTGGGAGATTGTTCCTTGGTATGTCACTCCTCCAATGGTCCAATTAGTTTTTGTTCTAGTGCTTTATTCATTGTAAATTTTTACTGCCTAGGTGACCCTATTCTTGAGCTTGCATGTCAAATTTATGTGGTCCCAAGTAATTCTAATGCATGATATAGGCTCTAGGCACTTGTGGGAGTCGTTGCTATCAGTTTTGTTGAGTTTGATTCACTTTTATTTTGAGTTACTAAAGATTTTAGAAATTTTTCAGAGGAAGAAATATGTCTAGGAAAATGTACCAAGGTGGTTCTTCAACAAAGAAAGGACCCAGGCTCGCAATGCGTGAGCAGGACGATGAACCACCAAGGGAAGTTGACGTGCGGCCTTGTGAATGGCCGTCAGAAGAGTTTTATGGTTAATACAGGCATCAAGGATGAATTTGATACATATGTGCGTAATGCCGATCTTGAGCACTTCATGCAAGATAAGTGTCCTCGGTACTACTATTTGACTGACTCATTTGTGAGAAGGTTTAAATTTACATCTTGCGTAATTCTCCACCTGTCCTGTTTGATATTTATGATAAATCATATACCATGGACCTAGAAGATTTCACTACTGCTTGCAAACTCCCGCAGTGGGGCAATGTTAATGAACCCCGTAAATCTGAATATAAAGACTTTCTTGCTAGTATTACAGTGGGAGAATCTAGATATAATCTCAGCATGACCCCAGCCACAACTTCGGATATCAGTCAGGCTACCCATGGCCATAGACCAACTTAGGACAAAAGCCTAAGCTTGGGGAGTACGTATTTCTCACCGACATTATATTCATGTTCACACTCATTCTAGTCGTTGGTGCTCATACTTTTTCATTGTACTATCCATGCTAGTTTATTTTCTTTTTCTAGCTTTCTTCTTGTGTGTTTGAAAAACCTTAAGAAAAACTAAAAAAAATTAGTTAGCTTAATTTCCATGCTGGTACTAGAAATTAAAAGAAAATCCAAAAATATTTCTTGTTCCTCTTTTGCTTGTTGGGAGCTTTCCCATGGAAATAGTTTTATTTCTTTTCTTTCCTTTGGGGGTCGAGAGGAGAAGACCATAATGAAAATGTTTAGTGGCTCCAATATGCATGATTGTTGATTTAACTTAGAGCCCATATTACCTTGTCTTCTCCCTTGAATTGAATGCTTGCAGATTCCTGCTTAGTCCAATGCGCGTGCACTATTATTATTATACACATCGTTCGGTCGTGCAAGTGAAAGGCAATAATGACGATATACGATGGACTGTTTGAGATGAGAGAAGCTGGTATGAACTCAACCTCTCATGTTTTTCTAAATATGATTAGTTCATCGTTCCTGATTCGGCCTATTATGAATAAACATGTTTGCAATGATAATTAGAGATTATAGTTGCTTATGCCATGCTTAATTATCTAGGAGCTTATAATGGTTTACCTTGCATGCCAACATGATATTAAAATGGTTGTGGTGTGGTATGATAGGGTGGTATCCTCCTTTGAATGATTCGGGTGACTTGACTTGGCACATGTTCACGCATGTAGTTGAAACAAAATCAACATAGCCATCAGGATATTTATGTTCATGGTGGATTATATCCTACTCATGCTTGCACTCGGTGTTGATTAATTTTAATGCATGTTCATGACTGTTGTCGCTCTCTTAGTTGGTCGCTTCCCAGTCTTTTGCTAGCCTTCACCTGTACTAAGCAGGAATACTGCTTGTGCATCCAAACTCCATAAACCCCAAAGTTATTCCATATGAGTCCACCATACCTTCCTATATGCGGTATCTACCTGCCGTTCCAAGTAAATTTGTATGTGCCAAACTCCAAACCTTCAAATGAAATTCTATTTTGTATGCTCGAGTAGCTCATGTATCAACTAGGGTTGTCTGTATCTTCCATGCTAGGTGGGTTATTCTCAAGAGGAGTGGACTCCGCTCCTCATTCACAAGAAAATGGCTGGTAGCCGGGATGCCCAGTCCCATGCTCAAATCAAATCAAAATAATTAAACAAAACTCCCCCAGGATTGTTGCTAGTTGGAGGCACCTGTTGTTTCGGCCAAGCCATGGATTGATGCTTGTTGGTGGTGGGGGAGTATAAACTTTACCATTTTGTTCGGGAACCGCCTATAATGTGTGTAACATGGAAGATATCAAGATCTCATAGTTGTTACGTTGACAGTGAAAGTATACCGCTCAAAATGTTATTCATCTCTATTTCAAAATCGAGCTCTGGCACCTCTACAAATCCCTGCTTCCCGCTGTGAAGGGCCTATCTATTTACTTCTATGTTGAGTCATCACCCTCTTATTAAAGAGCACCCGCTGGAGAGCACCGCTGTCATTTGCATGCATTACTATTAGTTTATATTGGGTATGACTATGACTGGATCTCTTTTACCATGAATTACAATATTCAGTCAGTCCTTGATCTTTAAAGGTGCTCTACATTTATATTTTGCGATCTCAGAAAGGGCTAGTGAGATACCATCTTGTTATATCATATTATGATTGTTTTGAGAAAGTGTTGTCATCCGAGTTTTATTATTATTGCTCGCTAGTTGATTATGCCATTGATATGAGTAAACATGAGACCTAAGTGTTATTGTGAATATGGTTAGTTCATAATCTTTGCTAAAAACTTGAATGTTGGCTTTACATATTTGCAACAACAAGAGCAAACAGAGTTTGTAAAAGTTTTTCTTTATCACTTTTCAGTTTGTCAACTGAATTGCTTGAGGACAAGCAAAGGTTTAAGCTTCGGGAGTTGATACGTCTCCGTCATATCTACTTTTCCAAACACTTTTGCCCTTATTTTGGACTCTAACTTGCATAATTTGAATGAAACTAACCTGGACTGACGTTGTTTTCAGCAGAACTGCCATGGTGTTATTTTTGTGCAGAAGTAAAAGTTCTCGGAATGACCTAAAAATCCACGGAGCAACTTTTCAGAATTAATAAAAAATACGGGCGAAAGAAATAGCATCAGGGGGCCCACACCCTGTCCACAAGGGTGGGGGGCGCGCCCCTCCCTCTGGGCATGCCCCCTGCCTCGTGGGCCCCCTGGACGTCCACCGACCTCAACTCCAACTCCATATATTTGCTTTCGCGGAGAAAAAAATCAGAGAGAAAGTTTCATCGTGTTTTACGATACGGAGCCGCCGCCAAGCCCTAATCTCTCTCGGGAGACTGATCTGGAGTCCCTTCGGGGCTCCGGGGGGATTCGTCGCTGTCATCATCATCAACTATCCTCCATTACCAATTTCATGATGCTCACTGCCGTGCGTGAGTAATTCCATCGTAGGCTTGCTGGACGGTGATGGGTTGGATGAGATTTACCATGTAATCAAGTTAGTTTTGTTAGGGTTTGATCCCTAGTACCCACTATGTTCTGAGATTGATGTTGCTATGACTTTGCTATGCTTAATGCTTGTCACGAGGGCCCGAGTGCCATGATTTCAGAACTGAACCTATTATGTTTTTATGAATATATGCGAGTTCTTGATCCTATCTTGCAAGTCTATAGTCACCTATTATGTGTTATGATCCGACAACCCCGAAGTGACAATAATCGGGATACTTCTCAGTGATAACCGTAGTTTGAGGAGTTCATGTATTCACTATGTGTTAATGCTTTGGTCTGGTACTCTATTAAAAGGAGGCCTTAATATACCTTAGTTTCCATTAGGACCCCGCTGCCACGGGAGGGTAGGACAAAAGATGTCATGCAAGTTCTTTTCCATAAGCACGTATGACTATATTCAGAATACATGCCTACATTACATTGACGATCTGGGGCTAGTTCTGTGTCACCCTATGTTATAACTATTACATGACGAATCGCATCCGACATAATTATCCATCACTGATTGAATGCCTACGAGCTTTTCACATATTGCTCTTTGCTTATTTACTTTACCGTTGCTACTGTTACAATTACTACAAAATTGGTATTGTTACTTTTGCTACCGTTATCGTTACTTCCATACTACTTTGCTACTAAATACTTTGCTGCAGATACTAAGTTATCCAGGTGTGGTTGAATTAACAACTCAACTGCTAATACTTGAGAATATTCTTTGGCTCCCCTTGTGTCGAATCAATAAATTTGGGTTGAATACTCTACCCTCGAAAACTGTTGCGATCCCCTATACTTGTGGGTTATCAGGCCCACACGTCATTCTCATGGTGGTGGCGTGGTTCGCGAGTCACTCATTCGAGATGAACCGGCTGGTGGTGGTGTGGTCGTGGCGAGGGTGCCACAATTGGGCGTCGGGGCGTTATGAGGCGTAGATGGCCACATCAGCGGGTACTACCTGTAGTACAGAAGTACTCCAACTAAGGATTGATGCCCGAGACAAAATGTGTCACAGCCGCTGGATGAAAATTCGATGGTGCATGAGTACGGATCAAAGCATAGGAGAGGAGCAAGCAAACCACGTCCAATCGGGTGTAGCTGTGGTAGAAAGCTGATGGTCGCCGCAGTTCAGCTGGCCCTCATGTCATGCACACAAAGGCAGAGGAGCGGTGGGGCCGAGAGGGATGAGGTGCACGTCAGGGGATGTCATGCCGTGGGTTGGAGTGGCGTCGTGGGAGTGGCGTGTGGGTGTGGCAGTGGTAGAAATAAGAAACGTGATGGTCGCCATGGTTAAACTTCCATGGACAAGATGTCATGCATTATCCTTCTTCCATGGACAAGCTATCATGTCTGCTGACACATACCGCTCACTGCAAGGAGCAATAATAGAGAAAACTTGTTCCAAAGATACCATTTTTCCGATAAAATTCTCGAGATATCATTAGTTTTACACATGGGATTACTCCTGCAAGGGTCAATCACAACAGGTGTTTTGTAGAAAAAATGCATCTTGAAGTTCCCTGCAATGCACGTACATCTTGCTAGTTATAGAAGAAGCCCACACGGGCATCTTGCCGCAGGGTGTGCCACCGACCCAAACTCAAAAAAATTCAGACGTTTAGGTGCATTGGATGCCGTGCCACGCTCCAATTTTTTTAAACCTGTTTTCTTCGAACCAGCCACACCCGTCCCTCACCTCATCAAAACAGCCCGAGGAATATATTTTGAGTGAAGCATCATTTATTTTACTGATATATGTATATCAAAACTAGAGTGTTTATATTTCAAGCCCATTAACAAGTATTATTTTACTACTTTGGATCCATTGCAACGCACGGGCCAGCACATTGGTAGTAGTAGTCTCTATCTCTATCTCTACTCTACTCTTAAAATAGACTTGTTGATGATGGTGTGCCTGCCATCCTGCAGTATAGGCTGTCCGATTTATATCTGACGGATAGGAAGGAAACTATGGCAATTTTGCAAAAAAATACCCACACCCCTCTCCACATTTGCAAATAAGGCCTTCCCTCGTTCATCCTTTTCTCCCACAAGATAAACTACTCATACAAATGCATCTTAATGTTCCGTGCAACGCATGGGCATCTTTCTAGTCTACTACTCTCTTATATCTATCTACTCTAAAAAAACTAGCAAGATGCCCGTGCGTTGCACGGAACATCAAGATCTTGTGGGAGAAAAGGATGAACGAGGGAAGGCCTTATCTGCAAATGTGGAGAGGAGTGCGGGTAAATTGTCAGAGTTTCCTTCCTATCTGTTAGATATAGATCGGACGGCCTATATTGCAGGATGGCAGGCACACCATCATCACCAACTCTGTTTTTTATAAAAGTATATAGATATAGATATAGATAGATACATGTTTCTCTGCTCCTACTCCTAGGAAAGACTCAGTTGGTGATGGTGGTGTGTCTGCCATCCGTCATTTCTGACCATTAGATCTGCATCTAACGGCATGTTTCTCTACTCCTTTCTAGCGCATCTTCGCGGTGACAAACTAGGGGACTTGTTTCATATGGGACACATCCTACGGTATACTCCCTCTCTACCAGTTTATTTGTTTTGAATTTTTTTCACTTTATAAGTTTCAAATTCAAATTTAGAGCTCCCCATCACATGTGGAGATTACAATGTCCATTAAATCGTTGTGTGCTTGTATAGTAAAGAAACAAATCTTGAGTTTGGCACGAGTTCGTGCAGCGGTAGCACCACAAGGCCTGGCGCAGGAGTTACATTTCCCTCTCCGGCCCTCGGGACTGAGCTTTAGCGCCTTACTACACCTGCCTTTGAGTCAATAACACGTGGACCCGATAGGTGGCTGGTCCACATGTAATGCTCCCGAAGGTAGAGGGGCAGTGGGGCCGAGAGGGGTGAGCCGTAGGTCGAGGGACATGCGGTGTCATGGGTTCGAGCGATGTCGTGGGAATCATGTGTGGCTGTGGTAGAAACTTGATGCTCACCGCATTTCAGGCGGCCCACATGTCATGCACACAAAGGCAGAGGGGCAGTGCGGCTGAGAAGGGTGAGGCACACGTCATGGGACGTGGTGCCGTGGGTTGGAGCGGCATCGTGGAAATCACGAGTGGCAGTGGATGAAACGTGATGGTCGTCGTAGTTGAACTTCCATGGACAAGCTATCATGTCTAAGGACACATGCATTGCATACCGATCACTAGAAGGAGTAGTAGAGAAAGCTAGGCAGATAAATAGTTCCTTATAGTCAAGCATGCCCATGCTACCACTTGTTCCAAAGACATGCACACCATCGAAATAGTCCATCTATATCAATATACACAGAGAGGGAATTATTTTCTTACAAGAGAGGAAATAGTTCATCCATCCATAATGCCCTGTTGCTGGTGCAGCTTCTTCTTCTTCTTCTTCTTCTTCTTCTTCTTCTTCTTCTTCTTCTTCTTCTTCTTCTTCTTCTTCTTCTTCTTCTTCTTCTTCTTCTTCTTCTTCTTCTTCTTCTTCTTCTTCTTCTTCTTCTTCTTCTTCTTCTTCTTCTTCTTCTTCTTCTTCTTCTTCTTCTTCTTCTTCTTCTTCTTCTTCTTCTTCTTCTTCTTCTTCTTCTTCTTCTTCTTCTTCTTCTTCTTCTTCTTCTTCTTCTTCTTCTTCTTCTTCTTGTTCTCATTTTCTATGGGAGACGGCTTCGCAACAAGCTCTCTGGACCTTGCAGCTATCTCGAAAGTCACACGGGCATCGAGGGCAGCATATTTTATCCACTCATACGTCAAGGGATAATTCTTCCATCCAGACGAACTTAATACCAGCATCTCGTCACCCTTATGAAGATTTGTTCTGAGCACAAAATTTGCTACATCGAATAGGGATGGTGTCGATTTATCACAATCTTCTAAAGGAATTTTTATTTTGGTTTGTACGTCAGCGATGCTTTTCAAATCAAGGTTGTATGGCTCCAACTTCTGTTTGTCCCCAGCGATGGCTACCCCACAGAAGTATATGTCCTCTCAATCGTGAAGCTCACCTGGTATGGAAGCTACACCAAAACATCATCTTCGAGGCACAGCTGAAGGACATCGTCGCGTTGGATCTTCCCAGTGGCACACTCCATGTACTCTGCATCGAGACTATGACCTTCATCTCCACCTTTTGGAGGGTGTTGGATACATTGTTGATCCACTTCCGAACAACCCTTGGGTGGTCGGTGACTGTGGCAACTATGCTAAACAAGCCTTCGACGAGGACATGTTGGACGCTAAAAACCTGCATCTGGATCATTTTCGCCATTTGGAACCACTGGATAGGAGGGCTATGGTTTGGAGAATTAGGATTAGATGGCTAGTCTAACTGAAGAAGATGATTATTTAAAGGGGCTTCGGAATTACTCCAGGAGGATGTGAAGAGGATAAAACAATGTGAACACAGTGTGGTTTGGATGCAAATGAAGATGAAAGAGAGGTCAAGAAACCGAGGAAAATCGGTCCCCGATGGAGAAGTAAATGGGAGAGGTGGCCTGCAGGCAGTTGATTAGATGGCTAGGTAGACTAAATGAAAAGGCTATGCGGTAGACTGAGTGGTACCTGTCTGTGTATGTGCCCATCCTTCTATCGCTACATGTGCCACTGGCTAGTTGAGGTCACTCTTTCGAATCACCGCGGCGAGACATTTTATGATTCCTTTTTATTTCTGCACCCTTCCTGACAGGTGGGACATATGCAAACGGATAAAAAAATGTGTCCTAGTTGGTTCGGATGGATATTGGTGCGTGCGTGGGAGACACAACATTCTCTAGTTAAGGAATAAGTATGCAATTATCCTAAAAAAAGAAAAAGCCAACTTCGCACTTCCGCATGCATGAGAATTTGGTTCTACTCGCAATATGGATGATACCTGGAGGATGAAGTGAACCCAGAGGCATGCTAGCATGGGAGTACTACTCATGTTACTACTACTCCTACTAGTAGTAGTACAACTGTGGTAAACTTGATGGTCAAAATATTATTCATCTGGTCCTCACAGTGAAGTGACAAGACCATGCGCCCGAGGTGACACCAAAGTCAGCCTCACCTTGTGCACTATGCAGTCACTGTCACCGCTGTTGTATAGCATGCCTCGCCTCATCTCCCTCTCCCCTAGCACCACTCCATCTCCATCTCTATTTCGTTGGAGATCCTGAGGTCACTCTTCATCATCTTACTGTGCCCCCGCGTACCCTCGCCTCGCTCGCCTCCCCCAGTACCACTATTCCCTCGCTAGCCACTCCAGCACCGAGAGCCTCCTCCCCCATAAATCAAGCCCCCCAAAATCCCACCTTCCAAACTCCACCATGGCCGAACGCGAACCGCGCAACATCCATATGAGCCACGATTGGAGCAATCTCCCCAGTGACACCCTCGACCTCTGTTGTTCGTGTATGGATATGTTGAGCGCCCTGCGGTTGGCTGCATGCTCGAGGGACACGCACATGGCCATCGTCGAAGCGAGGCCTAAGCTTTTCAAGACACCCTGCTTGCTGCTATCTGATCTTGCAAGATTTACTCACCATGATACGGAGGTGTACATGATGCCCCTCGACCTCAATCCAACCTCCATTAGCCGAAACTTCTTTGCAGGTATGTAGTGGGTCGCCATACATCATTTCCCTCGACTTCGATCCAATCACCATCGCTCGAACTTCTTGGCAGGTATGTACCGGGTCGGCATGAGATCCCACTGGATGGCTGTCGCCAGACAAGACATGAAAAGTTTGTGGTCATGAACTTCCACACCTCCCATGAGATTATCCTTCCTACGTTGGATTATATATGGTTTTACCGTAGCGGTCCAAGTCATCTAGATGATGAAGTTAGTTGGATGCAGCTTGTTTTGCAAAAGATTGTAATATGCCAAGTGCCCACATGAGAAGTGAATTAAAAAGACTTCAAGCTAATTGCCTTGTTCGACCGCGGACTCGCCTATCTTTACATTGGTGCCTTCTTTAGCTGGAGACAGCTCACCTCGCAGTGGATCGTCAAAGCTAATACACACTTCTGTGATGCTATTGAACACAATGACATCATCTACGCGATCGACAAAGCAGATGGCACCATGTATTGCTGGGACAGAGCGTGTAAGTTGTTTCCGTCTGATGTTAATGATGACACCATGACACTGTTTGAACTTTTTGTGATGATTGGCACATCCCTGTTTGAGCAGAATTTGAGTAGAACTATGGCAATGTATTAGAGACGCCGTAAATCAGCTATATTTGGAATTAGTTAATTCATGCGATTGTGATCGTGTCATTACAGCCAATTTGTACCCCTGAATAATCAAATGGTTAGGAAGATATGGATATTCTCCTTATTTTATAGTAATCTATATACTACTAAATATGAGTGTGTATCAATGGCCATGTTAGTTTCCTCATTTCATGATGTAGAAACATGCATCACACTGTTGGTTTCATCTAACCATACATTAGGGAAGTAAACGTGCATTTGGAGCACTCTATATTTGGAAGTATTGAAATCCTGTAATGCTTACCATGTGTACATACCTATATTCGCCCTTCAGCAATCAATGGCTAGAATAATATCCTCACGAAAATTTTGCCCACAGAACATGAGTATATAACAATGCATGGTATGTCTGTTAGTTTCCTTGAAGAATTTTTTTGTGAGGACAGAACATGATTACATGACATGCATGACATGGTAGTTTCCTGTGAAGAATCAATTGTGAGATAACACGAGTATAACCATGCATGGCACTTCTATATTTTCGAACCCAGTATACATTTCATTGTATTTTCCTCCCAGTTCCAACAGGGACATATCAATGTTGTTTCTTGCATTATCCTACTCATACTCTTAACAATATTGATCTTACATTAACAATGCCTGTCCTTTTTGATATGATGCAGTGTCCCTACAGTTACCGCCCTTTGTAATCACACCACCTTTGCCAAAAACAGGGAAGCACAACTCGTTCCTCGCTCGATCAGACGACGACAAAAGACTGATGATCATTCGGACACATGAGCTAGAAAAGTTATATTGCAAAAACCCATTGTATACAAGCACCGTGAAATACGTGAGTATCCGGACAGTGGCTATTACGTCTATGAGTAGGATACCAGCATGTTGGGGCCTTTAGGATTTTTGTTGGAGGCGGGTAAACAACCTTGGTTTACACTCTCTGTTTCTCGGACTCAATTATCCGATTAACCAGGAGATCACCATTGGCAAGGACCTTGATGGCAAACAGGCTCTGTTTGCTATGGAAAATTGTGTCTACATGGTGAGCCCTAGGAGTTCGGGAGCAAACTCCCTGATTGTCAATGAAACAGCCTACAGCCAAAAGAAGGTGAGAATGACAAAGGCATCTGGATTAACTTTGATCCATGGATGTGTCGAGTCCGATAGGTAGTGATGTGGCTCAAGCCTTCAGGTTGATAGGTAATTGGGCTGCTGCGTCGAAAGGGTGGAGTACTGGTGTCTCTGGATCACTCGTGGCTGAAGCGGGGCTGCAAATTATGATGGTTGCTACGTCTTGACCTTGCGTTGGTTTTCCTCGAAGAGGAGAGGGTGATGCGGCAAGTATAGCGTAAGTATTTCCCTCAGTTTTGAGAACCAAGGTATCAATCCAGTAGGAGGCTCCTCAAAAGTCCCACGCACCTACACAAACAAACTGAGAACTCGCAACCAACGCAATAAAGGGGTTGTCAATCCCTTCACGGCCACTTGCGAAAGTGAGATCTAATAAAGATAGTATGATAAGATAAATATATTTTTGGTATTTTATAATATAGATGCAAAAAGTAAAGATGCAAATAAAAGTAGATTGAAAGCAAATATGATAAGAGATAGACCCGGGGGCCATAGTTTTCACTAGAGGCTTCTCTCAAGATAGCATAAGTATTACGGTGGGTGAACAAATTACTGTCGAGCAATTGATAGAAAAGCGCATAGTTATGAGATTGTCTAGGCATGACCATGTATATAGGCATCACGTCCATAACAAGTAGACCGACTCCTGCCTGCATCTACTACTATTACTCCACACATCGACCGACTCCTGCCTGCATCTAGAGTATTAAGTTCATAAGAACAGAGTAACACATTAAGCAAGATGACATGATGTAGAGGGATAAACTCATGCAATATGATATAAACCCCATCTTGTTATCCTCGATGGCAATAATACAATACGTGCCTTGCAACCCTTTCTGTCACTGGGCAAGGACACCGCAAGATTGAACCCAAAGCTAAGCACTTCTCCCATGGCAAGAAAGATCAATCTAGTAGGCCAAACCAAACTGATAATTCGAAGAAACTTGCAAAGATAACTCAATCATACATAAAATAATTCCGAGAAGATTCAAATATTATTCATAGATAAACTTGATCATAAACCCACAATTCATCGGATCTCGACAAACACACCGCAAAAAGAGTTTACATCGAATAGATCTCCACAAGAGAGGGGGAGAACATTGTATTGAGATCCAAAAAGAGAGAATAAGCCATCTAGCTAATAACTATGGACCCGTAGGTCTGTGGTAAACTACTCACAACTCATCGGAGCAGCAAGGATGTTGATGTAGAAGTCCTCCATGGTCGATTTCCCCTCCGGCAGAGTGCCGGCGAAGGCTCCAAGATGAGATCTCATGGATACAGAAGGTTATGGTGGTGGAAATTGTGTTTCGTGGTGCTCCTGGATGTTTTCGGGGTACGTAGGTATATATAGGAGGAAGAAGTATGTCGGTGGCCACCCGAGGGGCCCATGAGACAGGGGGCGCGCCCTACAGGGGGGCGCGGCCTCCTATCTCGTGGCTTCCTCGGAAGCTTCTTGACTTTCACTCCAAGCTCTCCAGATCACGTTCGTTCCAAAAATCATGCTCCCGAAGGTTTCATTCCGTTTGGACTCCGTTTGATATTCCTTTTCTTCGAAATACTGAAATAGGCAAAAAAACAACAATATGGGCTGGGCCTCCGGTTAGTAGGTTAGTCCCAAAAATGATATAAATGTGTAAAATAAAGCCCATAGACATCTAAAAGGGGTAATATAATAGCATGGAACAATAAAAAATTATAGATACATTGGATACATATCAAGCATCCCCAAGCTTAATTCCTGCTCGTCCTCGAGTAGGTAAATGATAAAAAGAGAATTTTTGATGTGGAATGCTACCTAGCATAATTCATAATGTAATTTTCTTTATTGTGGCATGAATGTTCAGATCCAAATGAATACAAAATAAAAGTTCATATTGATAAAAGAAATAGTAACACTTCAAGCAAACTAATCAAAGTAATCATGTCTTCTCAAAATAACATGGCAAAAGAAAGTTCATCCCTACAAAATCATATAGTTAGGCTATGCTTCATTTTTGTCACACAAAGATGTTCCCAACTTCTATACCCCCGATGACAAGCCAAGCAATTGTTTCATACTTAAATAATCTCAAACTTTTTCAACCTTCACGCAATACATGAGCGTGAGCCATGGATATAGCACTATGGGTGGAATAGAATATGATGATGGGGATTGTGTGGAGAAGACAAAAAAAGAAGAAAGTCTCACATTGACGAGGATAATCAATGGGCTATGGAGATGCCCATCAATTGATGTCAACATGAGGAGTATGGATTGCCATGCAACGGATGCACTAGAGCTATAAATGAATGCTCAACAAAAGAAAACTAGTGGGTGCGCATCCAACTTGCTTGCTCACGAAGACCTAGGGCATATGAGGAAGCCCATCGTAGGAATATACAAGCCAAGTTCTATAATGAAAAATTCCCACTAGTACGAAAAAAGACAACTTATGAGACTCACTATATGATAAACATGGTGCTACTTTGAAGCACAATATATGAGACTCACTACATGGAGAACAAGGTGCTACTTTGAAGCACAAGTGTGGAAAAAGAGATAGTAACATTGCCTTTTTTATTTATTTTCTTTTTTTCTTTTTTTGGGACTTTCTTTTTTTCTTTTGGCCTTTCTTCTTCTTTTTTCATTGGGCAATGTTCTAATAATGATGATCATTACACTTCTATAGATTACAACATAAGGATTACAACTCGAAACTAGAACAAGATATGACTCTATATGAATGCCTCCGACGGTGTATCGGGATGGTGCAGTGAATCAAGAGTGATATGTATGAAAAATAATGCATGGTGGCTTTGCAACAAATACGATGTCAACTACATGATCATGCAATGGCAATATGGCAAAAGTAAAGTATGTCATGATGATGATGATGAATGGAACGGTGGAGAGTTGCATGGCAATATATCTCGAAATGGCTATGGAAATGCCATAATAGGTAGGTATGGTGGCTGTTTTGAGGAAGATATAGGGAGGTTTATGTGTGATAGAGCGTATCGTATCACGGGGTTTGGATGCACCGGCGAAGTTTGCACCAACTCTCAAGGTGAGAAAGGGCAATGCACGGTACCAAAGAGGCTAGCAAAGGCGGAAAGGTAAAAGTGCGTATAATCCATGGACTCAACATTAGTCAAAAGAACTCATATACTTATTGCAAAAATTTAGAAGTCATCAAAAATCAAGTACTACGCGCATGCTCCTAGGGGGATAGATTGGTAGGAAAAGACCATCGCTCGTCCCCGACCGCCACTCATAAGGATGCACAAGCCAGGTACACTTCATGTTTCAAATTTGTTACACAATTTTAACCATACGTGCATGCTACGTGACTTGCTAACTTCAACACAAGCATTCATTAAATTCATAATCACCCAACTAGAATGACTTTAATATCACTACCTCCATATCTCAAAACAATTATCAAGTATCAAGTTGATCATAGCATCCAATTCACTTCCTATGATAGTTTTTATTATACCCAACTTGGATGCCTACCATTCTAGGACCAACTTTATGATCAAAGCAAATACCATGCTCTTCTAAAAGACTCTCAAAAAGATATAAGTGAAGCATGAGAGACTAGTAATTTCTTCAAAATTAAGACACCACCGTGCTCTAAAAGATATAAGTGAAGCACTAGAGCAAAAACTATCAAGCTCAAAAGATATAAGTGAAGCACATAGAGTATTCTAGCAAATTCTAATCAAATAGGCTTCTCCCAAAAGGTGTGTACAGCAAGGATGATTGTGTTAAACTAAAAAGCAAAGACTAATATAATACACGATGCTCCAAGCAAAACAGATATCATGTAGCGAATAAAAATATAGCTCCAAGTAAAGTTATCAATGAACGAAGACAAAAGAGGGGATGCCTTCCCGGGGCATCCCCAAGCTTAGGCTTTTGGCTATTCTTGAATACCTTGGGGTGCCATGGGAATCCCTAAGTTTAGGCTCTTGTCACTCCTTATTCCATAGTCCATAAAAGCTTTACCCAAAACTTGAAAACTTCACAACACAAAACTCAACAGGAAATCTTATAAGCTCCGTTAGTGAAAGAAAACAAAACCACCACATAAGGTACTGCAATTAACTAATTCTTTATTTATTTTGGTGTTAAACCTACTGTATTCCAACTTCCTTATGGTTTATAAACTAATTTACTAGCCATAGATGCATTGAAACAAGCAAACAACACACGAAAACAGAATCTGTCAAAAACAGAACAGTCTATAGAAATCTGTAACTAACGCAAACTTCTGGAACTCTAAAAATCCTACCAAAATAGGAAGTCTGGCCAATTTTTTTATTGAACAGCAGCAAAAAGAATAAACGAAAAATCATGTT
This sequence comes from Triticum aestivum, assembly GCF_018294505.1. NCBI lineage: Eukaryota > Viridiplantae > Streptophyta > Magnoliopsida > Poales > Poaceae > Triticum > Triticum aestivum. The sequence goes on from NC_057807.1 coordinate 281,718,449, forward strand.
CCTGTGATTTAACAAAATTATATTCATGCGCGCAAAGTTTCTGTTTTTCAGCAGAATCAAATCAACTATCATCGCAGGTTATCCTATAGGTTCTACTTGGCACAAACACTAATTAAAAGATAAAACACATCTAACCAGATGGTAGATGCAAGATTTATTACTAAACAGGAGCAAAAACAAAAAACATAAAGAAAAATTGGGTTGCCTCCCAACTAGCGATATCGTTTAACGCCCCTAGCTAGGCATAAAAGCAAAGATAGATCTAACGAGTGCCATCTTTGGCACTAAATTCATAAGTAGCCCGCATGATAGATTCATAAGGTAATTTGACTTTCTTTCTTGGAAAGTTCTTCATGCCTTTCTTTAATGGAAATTGGAATCTAATGTTCCCTTCCTTCATATCAATAATCGCACCAATCGTTCTAAGGTAAGGTCTACCAAGAATAATAGGGCAAGAAAGATTGCAATCTATATCAAGAACATAAAATCTACGGGCACCAAATTTCTATTTGCAACAATAAGAACATCATTGATCCTTCCCATAGGCTTTTTAATGGTGGAATCCGCAAGGTGCAAATTTAAAGAGCAATCATCAAGATCATGGAAACCTAGAATATCACATAAAGTTTTCAGAATTGTGGAAACACTAGCACCCAAATCACACAAAGCAAAACACTCATAATCTTTAATTCTAATCTTTACTTCTAACGTCTCAGTTGGTAGGTCGCGTTCCGGGTTTTATTTTCGTCCCACCTCACCCGGTCTTTTTTGGTACTTCTTTGGTACTTCCTCCCACCTCCCCCTCAGCCGTGAAAAACCAAGAAAAACCCCGCGATCGAGTCCCGCACACGCCCAAACTCCCGTCGTTATCTCTACTCCTAATGGAGCAGTTGGTAGCCTCGTACGGTTTATTTTTGTCCCACCACTTTCAACCGTTTTATTTCGTTGGTTTTTTTCGCCCCTCCCCCACCCCACCGGTTTAGTTTCGCGTCACCCTCTCACACAACGAAAAAAATCTTAACGGATCATAACTTTCCATGCTGGTGCAAGTTATTTTTAGTAATGTCTTTATGTGAAAGAATCAATCACGATCAATCTCTAAATATCAAATCTAAATTAATTAACCTTACCTTAAATTGCTCAATCACATTAATTAGGAAACAAAACAACCGATTTTAAGAAAATATCTACTCTTAATGGAGGGTATTACATACCAAACATAGGTACATCATTAGCTCACTTCCTTCCCTTCTCTTCCCTTCGTCCCTCAGTCCCATGCTCGTGGCGCTGAAGTGGCATCGACAGGCGATGGCGGCGAGGACAGCACGTGGCAGCCCCTGAAGCACGAACACAACTGCACCTCGGGTCTGCCGTCTCCCAAGATATGGGCGAGTTCTCGTGATGCCCACCCTAAACCCTCACGCCCTACAAATTCCTCAACCTCTACCATCTCGATTTCGTCCATGCTCTGATCCAAATGACGATGCAGCTCTGGTCGATTGACAATGGAGGTTCGCCATCCTTCCTCTCAGCACCCACTCCTGGAGGAACGACACGCCATGCCGATCGAACCCGGTCGAGATCACTCACCAAGATTGCTATTCGGAAGTTTTTTGTCAAAAAGTGAAGAGTGGGACGGGATCTGCACTTTTGTTAATATAACATATACTTGTGCAGGTGCAGGTTTTGTTTTAAAAATCCAATTTGTTTATCCTTTTGTTGCTGAATTTTTTTACTAATTATGCATTGGTTTTATTTCTTCTAGATGTTGTATATTCTTAGATTGAAGGGACTGTCTGACAAGGTGAAAGAGCTAATAGTTGTAGTTTTACACCAATGCAAATTTGTTTTGCTTCAGTGTTAAACATGACCTGCGAGGGATAGTTGCATTGCTGCTGCTTGATCCTAGCCAGTCGTCTCAGCTTCTGAGAATATAAAATGAGAAAAACAGGTACTTCTTTGGTGATTTGATTTTAGAAATATTTTAAGCTGGACAAATGTGCATTGCATCTTCTACAACAACAGATCCTCTTGTTGGGATTATATATTAAGTGCTAATACATGTGCATTGTTATTGTTGCTATTGCTAATTGATTTTATCAAGTGCTAACAGAGGATCACTAGACTGTGATGCCAGATGTGGCATCACTTTTCATGCTCTGGCCCAGTTTTGCATTGGCTTCCTTGCTATCTTTGTATTTGGAAGAGATGGAAACAAGGGGCAACAAAATAAGGAACTAAAAGTATTAAAGGAATGCCTTGGAAACTTATTTTGCGTGAAAATCTGGTTTCAATTTTCAGCACACTATATGTACAAATGTATGCTTACTAAGACAACATCCTGCTTGTGCTGATGGCACGCATGCCATGTTCTCGTGTATTATTAGCTTTGCCGAAGTTTCAATGATGAAAGGATTGTTTCAACAAATGCGCAGGAGGAAGATGCTAGGACTCCTGCTCACTAGAGAAGAACAAAAGTACTAAGGTACCGTATTTCTTTTCTAATGCATGTGTTCTTTTAATATGGTAAAAGCATCAGGCATCAGATATCATATAGAAATAAAAAGGGAGAATTACAAATGAATACTTGAATGAAAATTGCCGTCAAGTTATTTGCACTGCAGTTTACCTAATGGAGCACTTGGTAGCCTGGAACAGTTTATTTTTGTCTGGTTTTTTTCGTCCCACCTCCACCCCCTAGCCAGCCCCACCCCTCGATCTCCTCCAAGTTTCCGGTTTTCTTTTTTCATGCAGGAAATCAGGACACAATCTATCTTTCCTTTAATGCACATCTCCCCAGTAAAAAAATCAGGACACTATCCTCTCCTTCCTATTAACACTAACACACATTTCTTCTGAAAATCCGAGACGTAATCCTCTCCTTCCCACTAATCTCTCTTATATGGCTTTCCCATAATTATGTCGGTCCTGCTCAGTTTGATGTAATTCAATTTGGACGAAGGACGCCAGAGATTAACTTTCGCTGGCAGAGAAAGAGACTAGGGATTGATTGGTTTTAAACATTGGATTCAATATTAGCTTAACATTTGCAGGAACAAGACGACCATAGGAAAGGCTGGCTTGCTTGACCTGCATGTTTCCTGTATATTCATTCTCACTCCAATTCTAATACAGTCCAATTGATCATTGTATATTTATCTAATCATGGTTCCTATATCGTTTTGTATGGCTACGTGATGGGGTCGCATCCACATGGGGGAATATCGCAGATTGGATCGGAAGCAGGCCGCACAGATGAACCACCCCACCTCGTTGTCTGCCTGCACGGTCTCCATTAATATCCAGCGCCGCCTCTTGAGTGGACGACCTGCATGTCGCCAACGACACCACTTACCTTTGCGCTCATTGTCCAGGTGAGGGTACCTCGCCGCAAGCCCGCAACAGTTGCCGTCACTGTTGATTATTCGTACTCAGATTAAGTTTCAGGCTCAGTCGTCTTTGTCGTCACTCGTCAGCGCACAGACGATGGGTTGGTGCCATACTATCATGTGGCATCTCCATCGTTCTGGGCCGGGAAGATAACACTTCGTTGCTTTTGTCATCTCTCATCCAGGGGCCTTTCAATTTGTTGTCTCTGTCTCCGTTGTTGGGTACCGGATCTTCATGAAACAATAATATGCAGTAGCTTTGATATAATTGCGTTGAGATTACCATCAGTTCATTCGATTTGTAGGCAAGAAATTGCACAGGCTATTCATTAGTTTATGTGCATACTTTACATTGGGATTTAGATCATCTTTGCATTTTGGTATTTTCTTGTAATGGCTTTGATCATGGGTAGTTGTAATATGCAGTAGCTTTGATCATGACATTGAAAAAGATACTTGTTCTATTTATATAAACACCGTTCAGAAAAACAAGACTTACATTCTTCCTTTTTTGTAGATACTGCGGCTAGGATTTGGATGAGAGAATGAATAATTCAACTTGGAGGACAGTGACCACAGGGACACCAAGTACCTCCTGCAATTTTCTTCTTCCAGTTCTAAGGTAATTCATACATAATCCGTTGACATCTAATTTTTCATAGCATATTTCTTTACGCTGGTATAGCACGAGACCCCTTGTGTGAAATTATTCGTCATTCAGGGTAGATAATGTGTGGAGGTGCATTCTTTTGACTTTGACTTGTACAATATTTACAATTCATCCACTTGCAGCTATGGTAATGACCAATACATAATTTGCATTTTCTGATCTGTTTTCTCTACAGGCATTCTGGTTAGTAGTAATGTAATTTTGTTCTGCTATAGAATACTTTTTTTTGGTATAAGTGAATCAGATTGGTCATAGTAAACATTCTGAGTTCAGCAACATTCATATTTTTTAACTGAAACGTTTTGGCCTAGGATTATCCTAACATTTTCTCCGTAGCATCTGAATTTGCATTTTTTACTGCAGTTTGCTATGCAATTAGATGCACCATTATTTAACTGAGAAGGTCCATGTCAGGTCAGTTATTAGAGTGCAAAAAGATGCTTCAATGAGGGAGTGCCAATTCTCAACTAGGCGCTTTTGGAGTTGACATATTAGATGTTATACTAATAGGAAGCTAGATAACCCGTAACCTGTAAAATATAATAATTGATAAAATCCACAATTCGGTGCAACTGTTGCAGTTTCATATTCACATATTTTTTTTCTTCAAAGAACTGTTATTTGCTGGCCGATTCGTCCGTGACTACAGGTTTAGGCACCTTGGCTTCTGCTCTACACTTACTTACCATGGAGATATACTTGCGCAAACGAAAAGAGGAAATATTTTTTTACAACATGCTATCATATGCTTCATGAGTTTGTCAGTAAATTGCCGCCCATTTTTTGTATCATTGACTCCATCTATTAAAGACTTTGAAAGGTGCTCTTTTATACTAAATCCAATTTTGTTAGCCGTGTGTCGCCATATTATATTTCTTGTGTGTCATACAGAGAGCTAGACATGTTAAATTCTCAAATCAAGTGTGACCATTCAAATGTCAAAAAAATCATTAGGGAAATTCGTCCAACAATACTCAGTAGTTGTCGTTGTCATTCGTAGCAGTCATTCATGCAAAAATATTATAGAAATTGAGCACAGAATCAATATGGAAATCAAACCATTAATGATATTAATTAGCTAGAGAGTTAATTGCGCATGAAATTAATTAGGTCCATTTAAATAGGAATTTTTTTCGCACTGAATCAATTTGGAAACCGAGTCATTAATGTAATGTGGTTAATTAGATAGACAATTTTATTATGCCTAGAGATAATTAAAAATAGGGATTTTTTCAATTATGTAGATAATTAATTGATTTGGTTAGCAATTAATTAGACATACATGGTATTAGGTAGGCCATTAATTATTTGTGTACTTAATTAATTAAGCAAGCAGTTAATCGCTCCAAATCATTTTGTAAGCGCTCATGGGCAACGACGATCAACAAGCTCTTAGCGACATGGCCGAGCACCGATTGCCAACATGGACAACGACCATGATGAGCTCGTGACATGGGTGACCTAGCGTTCACCATGATGGATGATGACTATGCTCTACAGGATGTTTTTTAGAAAAGGAGGATGACCCCCGGCCTCTGCATCTGGGCGAAGCATACAACCACTTTATTAATTATTCTCACAAGACCTTACAAAGTCATACAACAGTAAGACTAAAGCCGCCGTCTAAGCAACAAATGTCGCTACACCTATCCAGTTGATGAAGGGGTGCAGATAGCCTGGGCCTAATACCAAACAGACATCGCAGCCAAGCCTAACATCTAAGACCTGAGACCCCAATCTAGCCACTTGTCGGGTCTGAGGCACTCACTGGTCCGGCGTGCTCTCAGAGGCCGCCGCCGCCAACTGCCACCGCTCCATCTTCAGAACTGTACTGATGCATCAACCTTCCTCCGTCTAGCTATCGTCGACGCCACCATGGCATCCAACGGCACCTCCTCCCTGCGCGCAAACAGCTGAGCACGTCGCAGTCGCCACTGATACACCTCAGCGCCATGCTGCCAAGTACCACCAGCCGACACAGCTTGAAGTCCTTGGAAGATCTGTCTTGCGTAGCACCTGTCGACTAGGCATGACAAAGCGTAGCACCTGTCGGTCAGGCATGACTTGACATCTCCATCAAAGCTCCGTGCAAGACGAAGCCGCTCCACCTCCTGCCTCTGACTTCCGGTGCTGCTCCACAAATGATGCTCACAAGAGAGAAACGACACCGCAGTGCCGCCATCGTTTGATCTGGAACACCAGATCCTAGGGTTTCCCCCGGAGCAGCACGAGTGGGTCGACAGTAGTTACACGATGATGCCTTCATCAAGGTAACAGCCTCTGACATAAGTGGAATTTGCAAAGTTGAATGGATCTTTGGGAATGATTTCTATAGTTGTTGTTTGTGTCAATAGTATGTGTTAGATTAACCCACTCTATTATATTATAAACATGACAAATTTCATCCCTAATGCAATGCACGATGAAGATGAGATGGATGTCATCTGGTTTTAAAGGGAGTGGCTCCAGTGAGGAAAGTACCGCTACGACGGGAAACCAAGTGGGAAAGGGAGGTTCCGACAAACAAGGGAAAGATGCGTCGTTGGATGGGTTTTTTGTGTTGGAACCGGGTGTTGAAGATAACATGACGGATAGCCCGTAGCAACGCACAGGCATTCTGCTAGTCTTTATAGTAGGTTCCCACTCATCATTAAGTTTTCTAGGTATAGAAACTTCCAAATTAAGTTTTTCATCATAAGATTGCATCAAGGCATCAACAATATGTTTGGTAAAAGTTTTATTTTGGCTATAAGCATGAGGAGAATTAACAACAGATTGCAACAAGGAAATACACCCTTTTAAAGAACAATTAACATAATCAAATTCCTTGAAATCCGAGATAGAAGGTTCAATATTATTAAAAGTTGAGGATTCTCCAATCTCACTTTTACCAAATTTAGCATTAAGATCTAAAGACTCCGAATTCTTGGGACGCCTTCTAGGAAAAGTTGGTTCATCATCAGTCCCATAATCATCAAAATTCATATTGCAAAACATAGATCTAATCGGAGACGCATCAATAACTTTAAGATCCTCATCATTGTTTTCATGTATTTTTTTCTAGTTTAGCGGCCATCTTATTGACTAAGGTGGCTTGCTTGTCAGAATTTTGGCTATAGCATTTTCAAGCCGGGTAATTTGAGAGTTAACACCATAAAAATCTTTATTCATATCATCAAGCTCTTTGTTCATAAACCCCAAAAAACTTTTCTATTCCTTAAGTTCTTTTCTAGAGAAATTATTATGCTCAAACTGCAAATTCATAAAGCTTCTAATATTTGATTCAATCTCATACATCCTTCTGAGAAGGTGGTCAGGACCCTTAGGTGAAACCATATGGTCAAACAAGCACACAATCACACAAAAGAAGGCAAGCGAAAAGAGAGGAGGAGATTGGGAAAGAGAGGGCGAAATAAAACGGCAAGGGTGAAGTGGGGGAGAGGAAAACGAGAGGCAAATGGCAAATAATGTAAATGCGAGGGAGATGAGTTTGTGATGGGTACTTGGTATGTCTTGACTTGAGCGAAGACCTCCCCATCAACGGCGCTAGAAATCCTTCTTGCTACGTCTTGAGCTTGCGTTGGTTTTCCTCGAAGAGGAGAGGGTGATGCAGCAAGTGTAGCGTAAGTATTTCCCTCAGTTTTGAGAACCAAGGTATCAATCCAGTAGGAAGGTCCTCAAAAGTCCCACGCACCTACACAAACAAACTGAGAACTCGCAACCAACGCAATAAAGAGGTTGTCAATCCCTTCACGGCCACTTGCGAAAGTGAGATCTAATAAAGATAGTATGATAAGATAAATATATTTTTGGTATTTTATAATATAGATGCAAAAACTAAAGATGCAAATAAAAGTAGATTGAAAGCAAATATGATAAGAGATAGACCCGGGGGCCATAGGTTTCACTAGAGGCTTCTCTCAAGATAGCATAAGTATTACGGTGGGTGAACAAATTACTGTCGAGCAAATGATAGAAAAGCCCATAGTTATGAGATTATCTAGGCATGATCATGTATATAGGCATCACGTCGATAACAAGTAGACCGACTCCTGCCTGCATCTACTACTATTACTCCACACATCGACCGACTCCTGCCTGCATCTAGAGTATTAAGTTCATAAGAACAGAGTAACGCATTAAGCAAGATGACATGATGTAGAGGGATAAACTCATGCAATATGATATAAACCCCATCTTGTTATCCTCGATGGCAACAATACAATACGTGCCTTGGGACCCTTTCTGTCACTGGGTAAGGACACCGCAAGATTGAACCCAAAGCTAAGCACTTCTCCCATGGCATGAATGATCAATCTAGTAGGCCAAACCAAACTGATAATTTGAAGAGACTTGCAAAGATAACTCAATCATACATAAAAGAATTTAGAGAAGATTCAAATATTATTCATAGATAAACTTGATCGTAAACCCACAATTCATCGGATCTCGACAAACACACTGCAAAAAGAGTTTACATCGAATAGATCTCCACAAGAGAGGGGGAGAACATTGTATTGAGATCCAAAAAGAGAGAAGAAGCCATCTGGATAATAATTATGGACCCATAGGTCTATGGTAAACTACTCACAACTCATCGGAGGGGCAAGGATGTTGATGTAGAAGCCCTCCATGGTCGATTCCCCCTCCGGCAGAGTGCCGGCGAAGGCTCCAAGGAGATCTCGCGGATACAGAAGGTTACGGCGGTGGAAATTGTGTTTCGTGGTGCTCCTAGATGTTTTCGGGGTACGTAGGTATATATAGGAGGAAGAAGTACGTCAGTGGCCGCCCGAGGGGCCCACGAGACAGGAGGCGCGCCCTACACGGGGGGGGGGCCTCCTATCTCGTGGCTTCCTCGGAAGCTTCTTGACTTGCACTCCAAGCTCTCCGGATCACGTTCGTTCCAAAAATCACGCTCCCGAAGGTTTCATTCCGTTTGGACTCCGTTTGATATTCCTTTTCTTCGAAATACTGTAATAGGCAAAAAAACAGCAATATGGGTTGGGCCTCCGGTTAGTAGGTTAGTCCCAAAAATGATATAAATGTGTAAAATAAAGCCCATAAACATCTAAAAGGGGTAATATAATAGCATGGAACAATCAAAAATTATAGATACGTTAGAGACGTATCAATGGTGTTGGATCATCCCTGTTCGAATGACTTGTTGTCTTTGCTGCTTGTTCTGGATGGGTAGTTCTCTCTTTTGTTATGCATATTCCTTGTCATTTGGTCATCCTCGTCTATGTCACTCTTACTATGTAATAGTTGCCTCTATTTAGAATATCATTCTCGTCTGGATCACGAGAGTCTGAGCGCTTCAGATGGGTGCGTTTTGGTGGTGTAGCAAGACTTCTTATGAACTACCATGTCTTGTTGTTTATGTCAGTAATAGTCCCTAGTGTTTGAATTTTGTATATACCATTGTTTTGAACCGTTTATTGTCTCGAACTGCTGGTGGGCTAAGTGAGGGCATCACCATTCTCCAGTGTTCAGAGTATATCTCCTTTTTTCAAGTTATAATTTGAGCTCAGTGTCTTTTCGATGATGTACACTTGTTTGGGCCAGTGAGGTGTCGTTCAATATGGGCCGAGTAGTAACACAATGCCAAACATGTCAAATATGACTCTCAGGTCGGGCTCTCAAAAGATCCTCAAAAAAAGGTTGGGCTCTCAAAAAAAGAAAGAATTGGGACTCTTAGGCCTACATGTGGGCGCCACCGGTGTTTTCGTGCGCTTGCGTGCCGAGGGCATATTGGCGCGTGTTCGTAATTCATGCTACCTTTTCATTCCCAATCTCCCGCCCCTCCCCCACCTCCGGAATCTTGATTCCTACTCTAGTTCCCCCAAATCCCCCTCCTGTACTCCCTGCACTCAAGCGCACTATCATGTCGTCGGTCAACGCGGATCTCCAAGCCGGAGATCCAGAGGTTCGTCCTGCCTTCGGGCGCTGCATGCTGTCGCTCAATAGTGGCATGGCGGCGCTTGATGACCAGTTTGCCGGCAAAGTGTTGATGGTAACCATCAACGGCGACCGGCCTCCCGTCTCGCTGGACGACCTTGTCAAAGCTCTTGGCATTGCGCATGGCATCCAAATAAGTGACTTGCTTGTCGAAGTCTGTCCGCCACCGGCTGATTTCTTTGTCAGGTTTCGGACAACTTTCGACTGCAGTCATGTGTTCGAATCTTCCCGGCGTTTGTTCTGTGATAGCGCGCTAGTGAGCTTTGATCGGTGGCACCCAAGATGGGGCTCGGTGCCCTCTGAGCATGAGTTTTTAACAAAGCTTACCTTCCACGGCATGCCTCAACATGCTTGGAACAGCGAGTCCATGAATGAGCTTATCAACGACCATGGAGGTGAGCTTGTAAGTATGTTTGTTACTCCAGACAGCTGGGCTCTAACGGTTATGGCATGGATGAAGATGTCGTCCACCATACCGAAGGTGATTGGTGTTGAGATACCGGTGCAGGAACCGGGGTTGTACTATTCGTCGCCACCAAGGCCTCCGCGGACCACGTTAGGGATGTACCTGTATCGAGTGTTTGTGCATGTCGAAGAAGTGGTCAATCCATCAATCGAAGTCATGCCACCACCGCTGGTGCCCGGGTCCATCGACGACGTCCATTACAGGAGTCAACGTCAGACTTTCCCCATGTTGCTCGGAATGATGGATGGGCCAGGGCCTACTCCATTGCGCGGCGGAGGCTACTAATTCTTTGGGAGAAGAGGCAGGGTAGGCTGCCTGGATGTGCTCTAATTTAAGGTAACAACTGAATCTTGTCAGATACTAGTTAAATTCGAGCTATGGGTGTGAAGCACTGATGTGCCAGTACATTGGATTGTGACCTGTTCTATTTTTTACCTGAACTTTTTCTGGAAAGGGATGTACGTCAACTTAATGTTCTAGCAGAACTTATATATTGTGTTGTCTCTATGTTTTCTTTGCACAGCATTCATGATATTTCCCCGTCATTGATAAAGATGATGAATCGTTATGTACGAGTTCATTGGTTTCAACATAGCCCTACTCATAGCGATCCACTACGACCACCCTGATTGTGCCGCCTGCATGAAATTTTTGTATGCAAGTTCAATGAGCTATGATGTTCTCTTTGATTGTGTCAACTATATAAGTTTTTACTGAGCATCAGCAATGCATATGGCTGAAAGATGTATTTACGAGCATCGATCGATGGGTCTCTCTCTCTCTCTCTCACACACACACACACACACAAACACACACACACACACACAAGTGGGACCCATTGAATTATTTCTTCGCTCGTGACAGATTTTAATTAGGTTCCACTGTACTCTAACTTTTTTTCTTAAGTTCTTAATTAAGCTCAGTGACTTCAAAAAGTTGTACAGAAGCCTTGTTTGGGCCTTTCCGGTGTCGTTGAATGGGCTGAGTAGCCATGTAAGGTTGTATTGTACTACACAGGGCTTTTTTTTCAACATCAGCAACTCAACTGGGCCGACAATTGTACACAATTTCTGGGTCAACTTGTTATTCTCCGCCCCGCTGGGATGCAAGGGATTCATTAGGCTTAACAAGAAAATGGGCTTTAAGAAATAATAAATCGAGATGTAATTATAAAACTGGGCAGTAACTATAAAAACATGCACCACACACGTAATTAGTTTAAATATATATTATTTTTAGAATTTGAAAATTTTAATTTGATTACTTGTTGCGCGCACAATATTTTGTTGGATTTTTATGTAATACAAATTTATTTTGAAATTATATTTGATCTGACTAAAAATTTCGGGATAAAAATATTTCGGATCCTATCAAAATGTGGGAAATTTTATTGAATTTTGTATTGAGCGGTTGGTTAAAATTATTAATCGTTGTCCTAGCTAGAAAATGGGCTCTACTTTACAAACTGTAAATGGGCTGTAGTAAATTCCATTAGAATTCAAAAATGGGTTGTGCATTTTTACAAATCGCAAATGGGCTATATGTTCTCTGCCACACACTTGTGGGACTACTAAGTTGATGCGTCCCCTCAAGAAAAAGAAAAACTAAGTTGGCGCGTATGCAAGGCTTTGTCAACTTATAGTCAACACACGGTTCTAGCAGCAGTGGCCGTTGGATTTCCATCCAACAGATGTCGTGCTTCTTCTTCAATCTCGGATATTCTTGCTTTAGCCGCCCAAAAAATGATTCCTCCCCCTGACATCTGGGGCGCACCGTTTCGGAGCCTGATCTGTGGGCCTACTAAGTTGATGCGTACCAAGGGCTTTGTCAACTTAGTCAATATAAATGATTGTAGCTGCTGTGACCGTTCGATGTCCATCCAACGACCGTCGTGCTTCTTCAACCTCTGGTCTTCTTGCTCCAGCCACCCAAACCAGCGCCGACCGTGCCGCCTGCTCCTGCCTCTCGTGTTCGGCTGTGCTGCCACCGCTGGCCCATGCCATCCCTCTATACTCACCCACACCTCCTGTTATTCTCTGACGATGGCAGCCTCACACTGCAGCCGAAGCAGTCAACCCACGTACTCCCCTCCACGTGGGCATCCACTATCGCATCTTCTCCGGCTCCGTGTCGTTCTCTTCCTAGGCCTTGCCGTCGTCCATGCCTTGGTGCTCTCGGCGCGGCGTGATCAACGTAGTCAACAAAGGACAACCATCGAAAGAGGACTTTAGGCGGTGAGGCTGACAGCTGGACCCACCAGCTACATCTTCGAACACAAGGAAGTGCCTCCTTATTACTCGCAAAATAAAAACGATTCCTCCCCCAGACAGCTGGGACCGAGCAGCTATATCTTCCCATGCAAGGAAGTGCATCCTTATCCTCCCTGACTGCTGGGACCCACCCGGTCAAAGCACACATAAGGTTGTCTGTCTGGTCGCGAACATGTACGCACATACTGGTCGATCGGTCTCTCTACAAGTATGAACCATGGCTGAGTAAGTAGCAGCACATGTCGTTGTAGAGCACCCGACATAGCAGTCCATGCAGTCCCGTCTAAGTATTGTACACGTACGTATAGCCACAGGGCAAAAAATACAGCCACGTATGTACATACGGGCGGGGTCTCGAGCGCGTACTCGCACATATATATACGAACGGTCGGGGCTTGTGTACATGGAGAGGCAACAGACGGCAGCAATGACCCCCTGTTCATCGGGCAGCGAATCACCTGGGTCGGAACGAAGAAAAGCGTCATGTTCATCGGGATGCAACCGACTGGGTCAGAATGCGTCCTGTTCAACAAGAGCCAACTGGCTTGGATGGAACAGCCAAAACGGGGCCTGTCGTACCGCAGAATGGAGGAAACGACCTTGTGTTCGACCGGCCACAGTCGAAGCGGGATCTTGTTCATTGGGAGGGGTCTGGCGTACCGCAAAACAGAGGAAACAGACTTGTGTTCGAGTGCCTACAGTCGAAATGGGGTCCTGTTGATAGGGAGGGGTGTGGTGTACCACAAAACGGAGGAAACGGACTTGTGTTGGAGCGCCTACGGTCGAAACGGGGTCCTATTGATCGGGAGGGGTGTGGCGTACCGCAAAACGGGACTCCACGGGCTACTGTTCATCCACCATTGACTTCCTCCAGCCTCCACCTACTACTGTTCATCCACCATCGACTTCCTCCAGCCTCCACCAGCTACTGTTCATCCACGGGGCCATGTTCATCCAGCCTCCCCCGCTACTGTTCATCCAGCCCTCCACGGGGTCTTTTTCATCCAGCCTCCACCGGCTACTGTTCAACCAGCCCTCCATGGGGTCCTATTCAACCAGCCCCTCCACGGGGTCCTGTTCAACCAGCCCTCCACGTACGGGGTCCCTCCACAGGCTACTGTTCATCCACCACCACGTCTCCTCAATCGAGGTGCTGCTTTATCTATCACTTCGGTCGGAGACATATTAATTACCTTTTTTATCCTTGGACCCTTGAAAGCTCGCTTCCCTTCCTGAACTGAGGGAAATCAGTGCCTGAGAGAGCCATTAGCGGCAGCGGCCTCTACTACCACGGGGTCCTATTCATCTAACCCCTCACCGGGAACTATTCATTGATACATCTCCAACGTATCTATAATTTTTTATTGTTCCATGCTATTATATTACCCCTTTTGGATGTTTATGGGCTTTATTTTACACATTTATATCATTTTTGGGACTAACCTACTAACCGGAGGCCCAGCCCATATTGCTGTTTTTTTTGCCTATTTCGGTATTTCGAAGAAAAGGAATATTAAATGGAGTCCAAACGGAATGAAACCTTCGGGAGCGTGATTTTTGGAACGAACGTGATCCAGAGGACTTGGAGTGCAAGTCAAGAAGCAGCCGAGGCCTCCATGAGATAGGACGGCGCCTCCCTATAGGGCGCGCCCCTTGTCTCGTGGGCCCCTTGAGCACCTCCCGACCGACTTCTTTCGCCTATATAAGCCTACGTACCCTAAAACCATCGAATATCAAGATAGATCGGGAGTTCCGCCACCGCAAGCCTCTGTAGCCACCAAAAACCTCTCGGGAGTCTGTTCCGGCACCCTATCGGAGGGGGAACCCATCACCGGTGGCCATCTTCATCATCCCAACGCTCTCCATGACGAGGAGGGAGTAGTTCACTCTCGGGGCTGAGGGTATGTACCAGTAGCTATGTGTTTGATCTCTCTCTCTCTCTCTCGTGTTCTCCCTATGGCACGATCTTGATGTATCGCGAGCTTTGCTATTATAGTTGGATCTTATGATGTTTCTCCCCCTCTACTCTCTTGTGATGAATTGAGTTTCCCTCTTGAAGTTATCTTATTGGATTGAGTCTTTATTTGAGAACACTTGATGTATGTCTTGCCGTGTTTATCTATGGTGACAATGGGACATCACGTGCCACTTGATGTATTTTTTGGTGACCAACTTTCGGGTTCCGCCCATGAACCTATGCATAGGGGTTGGCACACGTTTTCTTGACTCTCCGGTAGAAACTTTGGGGCACTCTTTGAAGTACTTTGTGTTGGTTGGATGAATCTGAGATTGTGTGATGCATATCGTATAATCATGCCCACGGGTACTTTAGGTGACAATGGAGTATCTAGGTGACATTAGGGTTTTGGTTGATTTGTGTCTTAAGGTGTTATTCTAGTACGAACTCTTGAATAGATTGATCCAAAAGAATAACTTTGAGGTGGTTTCGTACCCTACCATAATCTCTACGTTTGTTCTCCGCTATTAGTGGCTTTGGAGTGACTATGTGTTGCATGTTGAGGGATTGTTATATGATCTATCTATGTTATTATTGTTGAGAGAACTTGCACTAGTGAAAGTATGAACCCTAGGCCTTGTTTCCTATCATTGCCATACCGTTTACGCTCACTTTTATCATTAGTTACCTTGCTGTTTTTATTATTTCAGATTACAAAAACCTTTATCTACCATCCATATTGCACTTGTATCACCATCTCTTCGCCGAACTAGTGCACCTATACAATTTACCATTGTATTGGGTGTGTTGGGGACACTAGAGACTCTTTGCTATTTGGTTCCAGGGTTGCTTGAGAGAGACCATCTTCATCCTACGCCTCCCACGGATTGATAAACCTTAGGTCATCCACTTGAGGGAAATTTGCTACTGTCCTACAAACCTGTGCACTTGCAGGCCCAACAACGTCTACAAGAAGAAGGTTGTGTAGTAGACATCATTCATCCACCCCCCCCCCCACAACGCTCATTGTTCATCAAGGGAAGGAGGCAGTAGGTTCGATCGGCTTTAGTTAGCAGCAGTAGCATAGGAATCACTCGGGTTCAGTTAATAGCAAGGGATCGATCGGGGTTCAGTAACATAGCTAGTGCAATCACTCGGGTTCAGTTAGAGCCCAACGCCTCGCTCGGATTCAGTTAGAGCGCAACGCCTCGCACACACGCGCGTACGTGCACAAGAGAAACATGCAAACCTCCGGGCATCGCTCGGCCCCGACCACCCACCGTAACCGGGAACTCCTCGATATTTTCCTCGCCCTCGCTTCTACCACGGTTTTTTCCGTCATGGACGGCCCAAAGAATGTCAAACAGCTACGTCTCCATCCCGCCCAGGACGAAAAGCCCATTTTCTGTCATGATTTTTGGTCATAGAAGTAGCAGACCACCACATCTATGATGATATCGAGTTTTGTCACAATTATCATCATAGAAGTACCATAAGAATGACAGGAAGAAAATTTGTTCGGACCAAAATGTCACGGATGTGTCTTTTTTGTAGTGCAATTTCCTACACCAATTCTTTCGGGACCTATTAACATTTTTTTGTAATATTAGTTTTATTTCTCTATTGCTAAGTTCAACTTGACCACTAGATTGATGATGATAGGGTGAAGCAATTCTATGGTTAACATCATATTTAGCAAGCATTTTACGGAAAGCACCGTGAATAAGTATGAGCCACCATTAGTCATTAAATATCTAGGGACTCCAAACCTTGGGAAAATAACCTTTTTAAGCATTTTAATGGAAGTGTTATGATCAGCACTACTAGTTGGAATAGCTTCTACCCACTTAGTAACATAATCAACAACAACCAAAATATGTGTATACCCATTAGAGGAAGGAAAATGTCCCATATAATCAAAACCCCAAACATCAAATGGTTCAACAACAAGTGAATAATTCATAGGCATTTCCTGTCGCTTACAGATAGTACCAATTCTTTGACATTCATCACAAGACAAGACAAACTTATGGGTATCCATGAAAACAGTAGGCCAATAAAAACCAGACTGCAATACCTTGTGAGCAGTTCTATCTCCAGCATGATGCTCTCCATAAGCTTCAGAGTGACATTTTCGTAGGATTTGTTTCTCTTCATGCTCAGGTACACAAGGTCTAATAATACCATCTACTCCTTTATAAAGATGTGGGTCATCCCAAAAGTAATGTCTTAAATTATAGAAGAATTTTTTTCTTTTGTTGGTATGTAAAACTAGATTTTATATATTTAGCAACAATGTCATTAACATAATCAGCATACTAAGGACTATTATGAGAAACTTTTATTGCAGCTAGTTGTTCATCAGGAAAGCTATCATCAATAGGTAGTGGGTCATCAAGAATATTCTCTAACCTAGACAAGTTATCAGATACGTTGTTCTTAGCTTCTTTTCTATCAGTAATATGTAAATCAAATTCTTGTAGCAAGAGTACCCACCTAATGAGTCTAGGTTTAGCATCCTTATTTTCCATAAGATATTTTATAGAAGCATGATTAGTGTGAACAATTACTTTGAAATCAACAATATAAGATCTAATTTTGTCACAAGCAAACACAACTGGTAAAATTTATTTTTCAGTAGTAGCATAATTTCTTTGGGCACTGTCTAGAGTTTTGCTAGCATAATGAATAACATTCAATTTCTATCAACTCTTTGTCATACAATAGCACCGACAACATAATCACTAGCACCACACATAATTTCAAAAGGCAAGTTCCAATCAGGTGGTTGAACAATAGGTGTAGAAGTTAAGGCTTTCTTAAGTGTTTCAAAGGCTTCTACACAATCATCATCAAAAACAAATGTAACATCCTTTTGTACAAGATTAGTAAGAGCCTAGAAATTTTAGAGACGTCTTTAATAAACCTCCTATAGGTGTACAAATACCTTTAATATCTTTAGGACATGGCATTTTCTCAATTGCATCCATTTTAGCTTTATCCACCTCAATACCTCATTCGGAAATTTTATGCCCCAAGACAATACCTTCATTAACCATAAAGTGGCACTTCTCCCAATTCCTGACAAGATTAGTTTGCTCACATCTCTGCAAAACTCGATCAAGGTTGCTCAAGCAATCATCAAAAGAAGTTCCATAAACAGAAAAATCATCCATGAAAACCTCAACAATCTTTTCACAAAATTCAGAGAATATAGCAGGCATACATCTTTGAAAGGTAGCAGGTGCATTACATAAACCAAAAGGCATATGTCTATAAGCATAAGTTCCAAAAGGGAAAGTAAAGGTAGTTTTCTCTTGATCAGGTTGTGAAACAAGTATTTGAGAAAAAACAGAATATCCATCAAGGAAGCAAAACTGTGTGTGCTTAGATAATCTTTCCAACATTTGATCAATAGAAGGCAGAGGGTAATGATCTTTTCTAGTTGTTTTATTTAGTTTTCTAAAATCAATTACCAGTCTATAGCCAGTAACAATTATTTGTGGAATAAGTTCATTTTTATCATTAGGAACAACAGTAATACCTCCTTAGAGACACAATGAACGGGACTTACACATCTACTATTAGCTATGGGATAGATTATACCTGCTTCCAGAAGCTTTAGTATTTCAGTTCTTACCACTTCTTTCATCTTAGGATTCAAACATCATTGATGATAAACAATGGGTTTAGCATCAGGTTCCATATTAATATAGTGCTGATAGAGAGTGGGACTAATGCCCCTAAGATCATCAAGAGTATATCCAATAGCAGCACAGTGCTTCTTCAGAATTTTCAATAATCTTTATCCTTCATGTTCTGAAAGGTTAGCACTAATAATAACATGATATATCTTTTTCTCATCGAGATAAGCATATTTCAGAGTGTCAGGCAATTGTTTTAATTCAAACACAGGATCACCTTTAGATGGAGGAAGACCTCTTAGAGTTTTAATAGGCAAATTGTGTTTGAGCAGAGGTCGTTGTTCAAAGAAAATTTTATCCATTTCAGTTCTTTCATGCATATGCATATCATTTTCATGGTCTAGCAAATATTGTTCTAGTGGATCAGTAGGAGGCACGGCACTAGAAGCAAGACCAATTGTTCCATCGTTACTAGGTAATTCCTTCTTATGAGGTTGTCTATGAAACTTGGAGAATAAACTCATGAGACTCATCACCAAAGCTAACACCGACAATTTGTTTTCACAATCTATTTTAGCATTAACGGTGTTCAACAAATGTCTACCAAAGATAATGGGACAAAATTCATCTTGTGGGGAACCAAGAACTAGAAAATAAGTAGGGTATTTTATTTTCCCACACAAAACTTCAACATCTCTAACGATCCCAAGTGGTGTGATTCTATCTCCATTAGCAAGTTTAATAGTAACATCTATGTCTTCTATTTCAGCGGGTGCTATCTCATTCATAATTTCTTGGTATAAGGTAAAAGGAATAGCACTCACGCTAGCACCTAAGTCACATAAACCATGATAACAATGATCTCCTATTTTAACTCAAACAATAGGCATGCCAATGATACGTCTCCGTCGTATCTATAATTTTTGATTGTTCCATGCCAATATTATTCACTTTCATATACTTTTTGGCAACTTTTATATTATTTTTGGGACTAACTTATTGATCCAGTGCCCAGTGCCAGTTCCTGTCTCTTGCATGTTTTATGTTTCGCAGAATATCCATATCAAACGGAGTCCAAACGGGATAAAAACGGACGGAGCTTATTTTTGGAAAATATGGAAAATTCTGGAAGAAAAATCAACACGAACCAGTGCCCGAGGTGGTCACCAGGCAGGGGGCGCACATGCCCCCCTGGGCGTGCCCCCTACCCTCGTGAGCCCACCGTAAGGCGGTTGACGCTCTTCTTTTGCTGCAAGAAAGCTAATATTTGGAATAAAATCATGGCGAAGGTTTCAGGCCAATCGGAGTTACGGATCTCCATATATACACGAAACGGTGAAACAGAACCAGAACAGAACGTAGAAACAGAGAGATAGAGCCAATCTCGGAGGGGCTCTCGCCCCTCCCAAGCCATGGGAGCCAAGGATCAAAGGGGAAACCCTTCTCCCATCTAGGAGGAGGTCAAGGAAGAAGAAGAAGAAGGGGGGCTCTCTCCCCCTTGCTTCCGGTGGCGCCGGAACGCTGCCGGGGCCATCATCATCACCGCGATCTTCACCAACACCGCCGTCATCTTCACCAACATCTCGATCACCTTCCCCCTTCTATATTCAGCGGTCCACTCTCCCGCAACCCGCTGTACCCTCTACTTGAACATGGTGCTTTATGCTTCATATTATTTTCCGATGATGTGTTGCCATCCAATGATGTCTGAGTAGATTTTTGTTGTCCTATCGGTGATTGATGAATTGCTATGATTGGTTTGAGTTGCATGTTTTATTATTGGTGCTGTCCTATTGTGCCCTCCGTGTCGCGCAAGCGTGAGGGATTCCCGTTGTAGGGTTTGCAATATGTTTATGATTTGCTTATGGTGGGTGGCGTGAGTGACAGAAGCACAGACCCGAGTAAGTAGGTTGTTTGCGTATGGGATAAAAGGGGACTTGATGCTTTAATGCTATGGTTGGGTTTTACCTTAATGAATCTTTAGTAGTTGTGGATGCTTGCTAGAGTTCCAATCATAAGTGCATATGATCCAAGTAGAGAAAGTATGTTAGCTTATGCCTCTCCCTCAAATAAAATTGCAATAGCGATTACCAGTCTAGTAACATAGTCAATTGCTTAGGGACAATTTCACAACTCCTACCACCACTTTTCCACACTCGCTATATTTACTTTGTTGCTTCTTTATCTAAACAACCCCTACTTTTTATTTACGTGTGCTTTACTTTCTTGCAAGCTTATCCTTCCACACCTACAAAGTACTTCTAGTTTCATACTTGTTCTAGGTAAAGTGAACGTCAAGTGTGCGTAGAGTCGTATCAGTGGCCGATTGGACTTGAGAGAGTATTTGTTCTACCTTTAGCTCCTCTTTGGGTTCGACAATCTTACTTATCGAAAGAGGCTACAACTATCCCCTATACTTGTGGGTTATCAAGACCTTTTTCTGGCGTCGTTGCCGGGGAGTCATAGCGTGGGGTGAATATTCTCGTGTGTGCTTGTTTGCTTTATCACTAAGTAATTTTTATTTGTTATTCTTAGTTGTTTTCTATCTTTAGTCATGGGTAGGAAACGCAAAATACCAAAAAAATTAGTTGTACCTACTGCTCCAATGGTTGAAGAACCACTCAAAATCTATCACACTACTGAAGCTTTTTACTTGGATCATCTTCGATCCCTATGTGCTCGTGCTGAAACCCCAACTAGCTTAGTTGAGGGCAAATCTTTAGATGAGAATGCTTGTTATGTGCGACACCGTATATCTGAAAAAAGTAAACTATTATGGGATCAAATTCAAAGTTTGCAATGCATGCTTGGAATTTATGTTGGGAATATGATTTTACTTGTTGTTCTGAAAACCGTAAGAAACACCTTCCCTACAAATGTGAGTTTATTGATAATGGAATCGTATCTTCGTATGCTAAGGGTGTTTATAATTACTATGATGTTCAACAAACTGAAGAATTTGTTGCTTTTAAGGGCGCTTATGAAATTGCTTCTTTGATTGAAAAGTATGATGCTAGTCTCTACAAATCTGAAAATTTTGCCGTACTTGAATATTTTTATGATAATTATGCTTCTAATGCCTATGTATATTGAGGAATTCTCCACTGTCCAAGAAGAGAATAATATTTTGCAGGAAGCTATGGAAGAAGAAATTTATGAAACTGTGAGCTCATTGGATGAAAAAGATGATGAGGAGAGCGAAGAACAAAAGGAGGAAGAGCGGATTGATCACCTGTGCCCACCTTCTAATGAGAGTAACTCTCCAACTCATACATTATTTAATTCCCCTTCGTGCTTACTGAAGGATGATTGCTATGATGATTTCTATAATCCCATTGATTCTCTTGAAATATCCCTTTTTGATGATGCTTGCTATGCTTGTGGCCAAGATGCCAATATGAATTATGCTTATGGAGATGAACTTGCTATAGTTCCTCATGTTAAACATGAAATTGTTGCTATTGCACCCACGCATGATAGTCCTATTATCGTTTTGAATTCTCCCGACTACACTATATCGGAGAAGCTTGCACTTATTAAGGATTATATTGATGGGTTGCATTTTACTACTACACATGATGATTTTGATGAATATAATATGCACAATATAATATGCATGTGCTTGCTGCTCCTACTTGCAATTATTATGAGAGAGGAACTATATCTCCACCTCTCTATGTTTCCCACACGATAAAATTGCAAGAAACTATTTATACTATGCATTGGCCTTTACTAGGTGTGCATGAATTGTTCTTTTATGACATGCCAATGTGTCAGGACCCCGACTCAATGCCACATCGATCTAGCATGTAACACCTCATATCACTTTGCGGCCTCACGCACGGTATTCCCACGGGTGTCGCCTTACCTTTGCCCGGGACCGTTTGCGCCTTTTGGCACACGTATATGATAGTGTCGCTAGCATCCATATGATAAGGAGCCCGGGCTGACATGCCTAGTCGTAAACCCAAAGTGGCACAAACTTACAGGGACAGGCATCCATGACCCAGCATCGAACGTGTCGGTCATCAGCGAGTGAATCCAGGTTGTAGCATTGGGCTAGCAGGACTCCGGTGAACCGGGCTGTAGCGGGCTAACAGGACTCCGGTATTCATCGCGTGACATTTCCCCGAGGGGACAGACACAGGAACGAAGAAGGACACATGCCGGCCAGCCTAAGTGTTCCGGAGCAGTAGCAAGCTACCATGGCTCAGTGGAAACACTAGGAGACATTTCCCGGTAAGAGAGGCTACTAAGGATAAACAACTAGATAGTCAGATCCCACACATACCAAGCATTTCAATATCATACACACAATATGCTCGATATGTGCAAATACAACATGGCATCACAACATGACTCTACGACTCAAGTATTTATTCAATAAGCTCCGAGGAGCGAGATATTACAAACATGGGTCTCACGACCCAACATTCAGAGCATACAAGTCAAAGCACATGCGGAAGCTTAACATGTCTGAGTACAGACAACTACAAATGAAAAAGGCTGAGAAGCCTGACTAACTACCAGATCCTGCCGAGGGCACAAGATCGTAGCTGAGGTAACAAGCTAAACGTCGAAGTCCACGTGGAACTACTAGCGAGACTGAAGTCTCTCTGCAAAAACATAAATTAAGCAACATGAGTACAAATGTACCCAACAAACTTACATCAGAACTAGCTACATATGCATCATTATCAACAAAGGGATGGTGGGGTTTAACTGCAGCAAGCCAGCTTTGACTCAGTGGCTAACCTGAACTACGACTGCAAGTAACTCCTTTGAGGTGGCGCACACGAGTCCACATATTCACCATATCAATACACCACTATGGATCCGCTCCCGTCTCCCTACGAGAACGCCATCCATAGCACTCATGCTTATCTTGCGCATTTTAGAGTATCCACTTTCACTTGTCTATGAACTGTAGAGGCAACCCAGAAGTCCTTTTCCGCGGACACGGCTATTCGAATAGATCATGTTAACCCTGCAGGGGTGTACTTCTTCACACATGCTCTCGCCACTTACCGCCATGTACACCTCGTGTATCTCGGCAACCTTCAAGCGGAAGCCTGGCGAGGGAGTCGGCCACGACTTGACTAACCACACAAGTCTCTCGTCCAGGTTTATCGCCTATTCGGGTTCCATCCGCAAGGAGATCCGGCCGGGGTGTCGCTCATGGCCCCAAACGATGTGAGCAGGGTTCCCAAGCCCACCATCCGGGTGCCACTTGGTACACCGTGCCACTGTGCCTAGTCTGTCCCAAGCCCACTTGTACCGGGTGCCACTTGGTAGACTACTAACACTACCTACAAACACCAGAAACTAGTTGCAACTCCTAGACAGAGATCATGTTGATTAATAAGTCGAGAGGGGTCAAGTTACCGGGACCCAATGTGTGGTAGTAATTGTTCATGGATCACAAACACAGAACTCAGTTCCTGAGGACGGCTGCAATGAGACAACCCACCATGTACTCCTACATGGCCTCTCACCGCTACCTTTACCAAATCGTGTTCACACACTTAGCTCACACACAGTAGGACATGTTCACACACCTCCAATTCATCCCCGATGAATCAGACCTGACTCAACTCTAAGCAGTAGCAGGCATGACAAACAAGCATGAATGAGTAGGCACATCAGGGCTCAAACAACTCCTACTCATGCTAGTGGGTTTCATCTATTTACTGTGGCAATGACAGGTCATGCAGAGGAAAGGTGTTCAACTACCGCAGCATGTAACAGTTGAATTGTTGTTGTCCTAATGCAGTAAAAGAGAGAAGGAGCGAGAGAGTGGGATTTTATCGGAATGAACAAGGGGGTTTTGCTTGCCTAGCACTTCTGAAGATAATATAGTTTCTTCATCGGTGTCATCGAACTCATGTCGGAACACGTCTACCGAGAGGGAACAACCACCGACAAACAAAGAAGAAACACAATCAATGCAATGCACAATATGATGCATGATCATGACATGGCAATATGTTGTCATTTGGGCTAATGCAGCTAAAAACAGAAAGGTTTGAGCTTATTTGAACCAAAGATTCAAATTCAAACTCAAACTATGAATTCGTAAAGTGCATTATCATGTTTTGATTAGAACAGCAAGGTTAGGTTTCTTAAACATGGATGAAACCAGTGCAGATGGATAGATTGGATTTTTCTGATCATTTTTCATATATAAATTGTTTGATTTGGAGCTACGGTTGATTTTCTATGATTTTTAGAAGTTTTCGCTATTTTCTGAATTAAACAAATCATTTAAGATTTACTTAAATTACGAAAAGGATTATTGTGTCAGCCTGACATCATCATGACATCAGCAGGTCAACGGGGCACGGCCCGGGTCAAACCTGAGCAGTGGGACCCACTGGTCAGTGACTCAGGGCTGATTAGGGTCGTAGATAGGTGGGCCTGGTCAACGGCGACATCAGCAGGGTCAACCCTGACAAATGGGTCCCGTTGGATTATAGTTAGACTAAGCAGAAATAAAGCTGGGTTAATTAGGGCGTGGGGCCCATGCGTCAGTGGCCCAGAGGGTTAGTTAGTTGGGTCATTAGTGGCTAATGACCATGGCACATCAGCTTGCCGAGGCTAACCGGCGACGACCACGGCCGACGGCGGAGGTGCACCGTGCGCTCGCTATGGAGCACCTTTTGATGCGCAGTTTGCTCCTACGAGTTCCTGGGAGGGAGGCGCATCCAAAGAGACAAGTGGCAGCAGCTGGGGTGGCTGGAGCTGAGGGCGGCGAGCTCTTTTGCGGCCGCCGGAGTTCGGGCACCGACGGGTTAGGCGCTACGGCACGTTTCGAGCTGAACTGGTGGGATCTACGGCTTCCTGAGGAAGCGCTGAGCACGCCTACATGCTCTGGTGCGACGTGCGATTGTTGCAACCGCGGCGGCGACATGGCCAGCGGCGGGGAGCGCTCGGCTCCGGTGGTTGATGCGCCTAGAGTACGAATTAGGCAACGGGGCATGGGGGAAACGGTGTAGTGGCTCACCGCGGGCTCAGGTGCGCTAGCGAGGCGGGAGCCGGCTCGGTCGACGACGGAGGATCCCCGACGCCGACCGGTGGAAACAGCTGCTTGGAGAGGCTTCAGGGCGTCCGGTAGCCTGCGCTAGGTGGAGAGGAGGAGTCGAGGACGATCTGGAGCTCCTGGCGGTTAGGGGAGAGGGTGGTGTGGCCGACGGTAGTGCTCGCGGCACGGTTCGCTCGGGCGTCGTGGAATCGCGGGAGAGAGGCGAGAGGAATGGGCAGGGGTGAGAGGTGGGCGCGAGGAGCTTGCGGGCGTCGCCGCGGGCGAGGGAAGGCAGGCAGGAGCGTGGCATGGCGGCCGCGGCGCGCGTGTCCCCCTCTGCCTACTGGCAGAGGTAGGGATGACTGGCACCAGGCAGTGGGCTGGGCCGGCAAGGAGCCTGGGCCGACTATAGTAGCCAGGCCGCCAGGTATGTTTCTGTTCTGTTTTATTTCTGTTTGTTTTCTTTGTTTATTTGTTTTGCCATTGTTTTCAAATAGAACAAATCCAAACCAGTGACAAAATTCCTCTGAATATATTTATGTTGCTTAATGGACTTTTCCAAAAGCACATAAAATGTTTCAGGGTATTTGGTAATATATTCTATACAAGTTATGAATATAATTCCAAATGCAAATAAAATAATGATTTAAATTCATTGCCCAAAATATTCCTCAAAAATGCTCATTATTTTTGGTTTGGTGCAAAAACCTTTGCCAAATATAACCAACATTATTTAAGGCCATTTTGGAAACACTAAATGCAATTTCCAGGGTTCTTTGCCCTGCTTTTAATTAAAGTTTTGAGGCTTCAACAATCCTCAATTCAAGTTTCAGAAATTTAAATATGATGCCTGGATGAACATGCAACTATTTACAAACAATATTTTAGGGCTGTGACAACTCACCCCCACTAAACAAGAATCTCGTCCCTAGATTCAAGACGTGAGGTAAGAAGACAGAGGGGACACAAAGCTAACACGATCTTCATGATCCTATTGCTCTTCTCGAAGATGTTGATTCATTGATTCAAATGGATCTTGACGTCTTTGCTTGCGAGGTCTTCATCCAACACGATGACGACAGAAGGAGACTCTACAGAAAACGATCTCCTCGAAGACCGAGTATTCAAGATCAACTCATGGAGTGAGAGGTAAGAACATCTCTCAAGCTGAGATACGAAGCATTCATCCAAAGGGATGGAGTGAAACAGATGTCGAAGGTTCACTAGGTAGACAACAATTCCACACTTAAGAAGGTGGTAATCGGTTGTCAACATAGCGAGGAGTTGAGTTGCCGTGATACCACAACGAGACACCTTAGGGATGGTGACTCGTAGATATACCCCCTTAAGTGGCAAAAAGAATTACCTTTGATTCAGGGATCATTGAAACTCTTTATACCAGCCTAAGGCAATTCTCGAGCGATCGTTTGGAGGGGTTTGGTAGAATGGCATACCCGGATTAGAATGGATGATGTGGATTACCTTGTTGAAAGCAACACAAGGGATGATTTTGCTTGCGTGTGCTCTCGAGAACTTGAGCATATCCATATTCATCAAGGTTTTACCAATATCTGTGTCAAGGATCCTGGCAACACAACACACTACCATGATGAATAGTGATGGATGATGCAGATGCAAAGGAAGATAACACCATCTCAGATTTCACCTTAGCAATGCCAAGGTCGCAAGATCTGGATAATCGACCGAGAGACATGTAGCACTCCGCTTCTAATGTTCTCCTTGATGTGATAGCATAATCCATTCATAAATATGGTTTGACATCTAGAACATCAGATAAAGGTTGGACTTCGGGAATACCAAAAATCCATAAGGCACAACTAGGGCGTAAATCCTACGAAGTCCTTATGGGGAGGTGGCCAATTTCCTCAATCAAGATACTATAATAATAGGTCTTCCGGCTGGGTGTGTTGGCCAATACATCCACTTTACCAGGTTACAGACAGACCAATATTATAATTCTTGGGACACGTTCCAACCATCATACCTACATGAGATTCAGGTCTGGTTGGTGTCAGGATATTCCAGACTCATCAAGTCTAGAAAGAAAAATGAAAGTTTTCAACACAAATCGACGAGATGGCATTGCGAGATTCTCGGGAAATGGACCACGATAGTAAGCTCCAGAACATGAGCTGGTTCTGCTACAACATGTGCACACGTTGTCTGAGACAAGCATGACCACATAGTAGTCTTATAA